>NC_092500.1:116152532-116300702 GCF_047511675.1 Marmota flaviventris
TCTAGTGATAGGGTGAGTTTAGGCTTAGGGGTACATTTAGAGTTATGGTTAATTCTAGGGTTAGGGCTATGGGTAGGTTTAGGGCTAAGGTTAGGTCTAGTGTTTGGGTTATGGTAAGTGATAGGGTTAGAACTAGGAATAGAGCTAGGGCGATAGTTAGAGTTAGTCTTAAGGCTAGGGTTAGTGATAATTTTAGGGCTAAATTAGGGCTAGGAATATGTCTAGGATTGGTGTTACGATTACGCCTAGGGTTAGGGTTATGTTTAAGATTAGATTTAAAATTAGGTTTAGGGTAAGGGATGGGGTTATACTAGGGTTAGGGCTAGGGCGATTATTAGAATTAGGTTTAGGTCTAGGGTTAGATTTGTGTTAGAATTAAGGCTAGATTTGGGGTTAGGATGAGGGCTAGGGTTTGTGTTAGGGTTAGGGCAAGTTTCAGGGATAGGGATAATGTCAGGTTTAGGGTTACGGCTAGGAATAATTATAGGGTTAGGTTCATGGCTAGGTCTAACATTAGGTTAAGGTAAGGCCCAGGTTAAGAGTAAGGTGTATTTTTAGGGTCAGGGTCAGTTTTCGGGTTTGTGTTAATTTAATTATTAGGTCTAGGGTTCAAATTAGCGTTAGGGTTAGAATTAGGTTAGGTTTATAGATTGGTTTAGGTTTAGGATTCAGGTTAAGATTAGGGTAATTGGTAGAGTTAGGGTTAGTGATAGGGTTAGGGTTAGGCCTAGGGTTCGCATTTGGGTTAGAGTTATTGTTAGGGTAATGAATAGCATTTAGGTTTAGGGCTAGGGTTTTGGATAGGATTAGGGCTAGAGTTAGGGTTAAAGCTAGGCTAGAATTAGGTTTGGGTTAGGTTAGGGTACAGGTTATGTATTGAGCTAGGGTTAGTTCTAGGGTGAGGGTTAGGTTTAGGATTATGTCTAAGGTTAGATTTACAGTTAAGTTTAGGTTTAGTGTTAGGGTTAGGGCTAAAGTTATCTTTAGAGTTATTTTAATGGATAGGGTTAGATGTTGGGTTAAAATTAGGGGTAATTTTAGGTTTAGGGTTAGTGTTAGTGTTAGGGCAAAGATTATCATTAGATTTAGGGTAATGGATAGGGTTAGATGTCAGGTTAGGTTTAGGGGTAGTTTTAGGTTTAGGGTTAGTGTTAGGGTTTGGGCTAGGGTTTGTGTTAGAGTAAGGGTTAGGGTTTTATTTAGGGTTAAGGCTATAATGAGGGTTATATTTAGGGTTAGTTCTAGGATTACGTTTACAATTAGGATTAGAGCTAATGTTATAATTAGGGTTAAGGTTTGGTTTAGGGTAATGGATAACTATAGAGATAGTATTAGGGCTAGTGTTAACATTATGATTAGGACTAGGATTAGGATGAGGTTTAAGGATAGGGCTAGGGTTATGTTTAGGGTTCGGTTTTGGGTTTTTTCTATGGTTAGGTCTAAGGCAAGGGTTAGGATTAGCGTGAGGGTTAGACTTTGGGTAAGGGATAAGGTTAGGTTAGGGTTAGGGTTACACTTTGGGTTAGATTTAGGCCTAGGATTAGGGTTAGGTTTTGTTTTAGGTTTAGAGCTAGTTTTAGTGCTATGGTAATGTAAGGGTTATGTTTACGGTTATGGCTAGGTCTAGTGTTAGGTTTAGGTTTTGGTTAGGGTCAGTTTTATAGCTAGGGCTAGTGTTAGTGTCAGGGTCTATGTTTTGATTAGGGTTAGGGTTAGGGCTAGAGCCAGAATTAGGATTGGTTAGGTCTAGAGGTAAGGTTAGTGTTTGGCTTAGGTTAATGCTTATCATTAGGTCTTGGTTAATGATATGGCTAGATTTATGATTAGGTTTAATTAGGGCTAGTGTTAGGGTTAGGTTTTGGTTCAGGGTCAGAATAAGGGTCAGAGTTAGGGTTAGAATTTGGGTTATGGTTTTAACAAGAATGAGGGCTAGGGTTAGGACTAGTAATAGGGTTAGGGTTTGGGTTAGACTAAGGATTAGTTTTAGGACTAGGGTTAGCATTAGGGTTGGGGTTTGGGTAGGGTAAAGTATAAGGTTAGAGCTAGGGTTAGAGCTAGGGTTCGGGTTAGGGTTAGCGATAGTCTTAGGGTTAGGTTTAGGGTAAAAGCTAGGGTTAGGTATCAGATTTGGGCTAGGTTTGGGTTAGCATTAGGTTTAAGGTTACGGCTACTGTATGACCTAGGTTTATGATTAGAACTAGTTTTAGAATTAGGGTTAGGACCATGTCTAGTGTTAGGTTAAGTTTTAGGTTTAAGGTGATGTTTAGAGGCAGGGATAGTGTTTATGGCAGAGACAGGTTTAGGGGTAGTTTTAAGGTTAAGTTTAGGACTCAAATTAAGGCTAGGCTTAGGGCTAGGGCTAGATATAAGGTTAGGGTTTGGTTTAGGTAAAAGTTAAGGTTAGTGTTATGGCTCAGTTTTGTTTTAGGGCTAAGTCTATGGTTAGGGCTAGTTTTAGGATTAGCATTATGGTTAGGACTAGTGTTAGGGTTAAGTTTAGGTGTAGAATTAGGGTTAGATTTAGAGTTATGTTTAGATCTAGGGTTAGGGCAAGGTTTAAGGTTAGGTCTAGTGTTATTCTAGGTTATGGCTAGGAATAAGGTTACGGTAAGTGATAGGGTTAGAATTAGGGCTAGGGCTAGGGTGAGAGTTATAGTTAGTCTTAAAGCTAGGATTAGGGTTAAGTTTAGGATTAGGGCTAGGGTTAGAGTTAGGGTTATTCCTAGGGTTAAGGTTAGGGCTAGGTTTAGTATTAGGGTTAGGGTTTGGGTTAGGTTTAGGGTAAGCAATGTGGTTATAACTAGGGTTAGAGCTAGGGAAAAGGTTAGAATTAGGGTTAGGGTTATGATGAAGGCCAGGTTTTGGGCTAGGATGAGAGCTAGTGTTCGTGTTAGGGTTAGGGCTAGGATTGGGGCTAGGGCTAATGTCAGGTATAGGGTTACAGTTAGAGATAGGTTGTGGTTTATGTTTATGATTAGATCTAGTGTAAGGGTTAGATTTAAGGTAAGGGTCAAGTTTATAGCTATGTGTATTATTAGTGTCACTTTTTAATTTTAGGTTAAGGTTTAGGTTTAGGGCGTGAATTAGCGCTAGGGATAAAGTTAGGGTTAGGGTAATGAACAGGCTTAGGATTAGGGTTCACTTTAGTTTTGAAGCAATTAATAGGTTTAAGGATTGCAATAGGGTTAGGGTTAAGCCTAGGGTTAGCATTAGGGTTAGGATTATAATTAGGGTAATGGATAGAATTATAGCTAGTGTTAGGGCTAGGGTGAGAATAGTTGATATACTTAGACCTATGGTTAGGGCAATGGTTAATGTTAGGATTAGGGCTAGTGTTAGGTTAGGGTTTAGGATAGAGCTAGGGTTATGTTAAGGGTAAAGGTTAGGCTTTGAGCTGGGTTTAGGTCTAAAGCCAGGCTTAGGGTTAGGTTTAGGGCTACAGTTAGGTTTAGGGTTACACTTAGGTCTATGTTCAGGCTTAAAATTAGGGCTAGGTTTTGTGTTAGTTTAGGCCTAGGGTTAGGGTCATAGGTAATGTAAGAGCTAGGGTTATGATTAGGGTTAGTGTTAGGGTTCAGGTAATAGCTAGGTCTAGTGTTAGGATTAGGTTTTGGTTTATGGTGAGCTTTGGAGCTAGGATTATGGTAGGGTCAGGTCCACTGTTCAGGTTAGAGTTAGTGTTGGGTTTAGTGTCAGAATTAGGACTAGGATTAGGTATAGAGGTAGGGTTAGTGATTGGGTTAGGTTAAGGGTTATTGTTAGGGCTAGGGCTAGGTTGTTGTTCAGGTCTAGGGCTAGAGATATGGCTAGATTTAGGATTTGGGCTAGTGTTAGGTTTAGGTTTAATTATATGATTACTGGTAGGGCTAATGTTAGGGTTCAGTTTTGGGTTAGGGTCAGGTGTCTACCTGCAGTTAGTGTTAGGGTCAGAATAAGTGTCAAGGTTAGGGTTTGGGTTTGAGTTAGGGTTAGAGCTAGAATGAAGTTTAGGGTTAGGACTAGCAATAGGGTTAGGGTTTGGGTTAGGCTAAAAATTAAAGTTAGGACTAGGGTTAGCATTAGTTTTAGGGTTTAGCTTAAGTTAATGGTAGGGTAAAAGCTAGGGTTAGATCTAGGGTTAGGGTATGGATTAGAGCTATTTTTAGGGTTAGGGTTCAAACTAGGGTTAGCACTCAGATTAGGGCTAGGTTTGGGGTTAGGGTTAGGGCTATGGTTAGAGCTAAATTAGGGCTAGGATTAGGGCTAGGGTTAGTGTTAGGTTTAGGGCTAAACTAGGGCTAGTATTAAAGCTAGAGTTAGTGTTAGGGTTTAACCAAGGGTTGGGCTAGAGTTGGGGTTAGCATTAATGTTAAGGTTAAGTTTAGGGGAATGATTGGGGTTATAGCTAGCTTTAGAACTAGGGTGGGGTTAGAATTAGGATTAGACCTAGGGTTATGCTTCAGTTTAGGATTAAGGCTAGGTTTAGGGCTAGGTTAAGGGCTAGGGTTTCTCTTAGGGTTATGGCTAGGACCAGGTCTAGGGCTAATATCAGGTCTAGCGTTAATGTTAAGGATAGTTTTAGGGTTAGATTATGGCTAGGTCTAGTGTAAAAGTTAGGTTTAGATTAAAGGTCAGCTTTAGGGTAGGGTTATTATTAGGATCAAAATCAGGATAAGGGTTAGCATTTGGTTTAGATAAAGGTTTAAGATTAGAGCTTGAATTAGGATTAGTTTTAGGTTTAGGGGTAGCGTAAAGGATAGGGTTTAATTTAGGTTTCAGTTAAGTTTTAGGGTAATGAATGGGTTAGGTTTAGTGATCGGGTTAGGTTTAGCATTAGGGTTAGGGTTATGTTTAGTGTAATGGACAGGTTTAGAGCTAGGGTTAGGGCTAGGTATGGTTTGGATTAGGTCTAGGATTAGGGCTACGTTTAGGGATATTGCTGGGGTGTGATTTGTGGTAAGTTTTAGGGTTAGGGTAAGTGTTAGGTTGGTTTAGGGCTACGGTTATGGTTAGGTTAGGGTAAGGGTTAGTGTTTGAGCTAGGGTTAGGGCTAGGTGAGGTTTAGGTTTAGGTTTAGGTCTAGGTTTACCTTTATGGTTAGAGTTAGGTTTAGTGTTAGGGATAGAGTTTTAATTAGAGTTAGGGTAATGGATGTTTAGAGCTAAAGTTCAGGCTAGGTTTAATGTTAACATTAGGGCTAGGGTTAGGGATAGGGTTTAGAATAGAGTTAGGTTATGTTTAGTGTAAAGGTTCGGCTTTGAGCTATGGTTAGGTCTAAGGTGAGGCTTAGGTTAGGGCTTGGTTTAGGGCTAGGGTTAGGATGAGGGTTAGGATGGGGGTTATGCTTAAGAGCTAAGATTAGACCTAGGATTAGGCCTAGATTTTGTGTTAGGTTTAGGGCTAGGATTAGGACTATAGTTAATGTAAGAGCTAGGGTTATGTTTAGGGCTAGTTTTAAGGTTAGGGTTATGGCTAGGTCTAGAATTAGGTCTAGGTTTGGGATTAGTGTCAGGTTTAAAGCTAGGTTCAGTGTCAGAATCAGCGTCATTTTGGGGGATAGGTTTAGGGTTAGGGTTAGATCCAGAATTAGGACTAAGTATAGGTCTAGGGGTAGGGTAAGTGTTCAGTTTAGGTTAAGGTTTTTTGTTAGGGCTGGTGCTAGGTTTTTGTTTAGGTCTAGGGCTAGAGTTATAGCTATATTTAGGATTAGCTTTGGGTCTAGGTCTAGTGTTAGGCTTAGGTATAGTATAGGGTTGCCTGTAGGGCTAGTGTTAGGGGTTTGGTTTAGGGTTAGGGTCAGGTTTAGACCTAGGGTTACTGTTAGGGTCAGATGAGGGTCAGGGTTAGGTTTAGAGGTAGAATGAGGGATACAGTTAAGACTAGTATTATGGTTAGAGTTTAAGTTAGGCTAAGGATTAGGATTAGGACTAGGATTAGCATTTGGTTTAGGGTTTGGCTTAGTGTAAGGAATAGAGTTAGAGTTAGGGTTAGGGCTAGTGTTAGGGTTAAGGTTAGGCCTAGTATTAGGGTAAAAGATAGGGTTAGGGCTCAGATTAGGTGTAGAATTCGTGTAGGGTTAGGGCTATGGTTAGGACAATGACTAATGTATGAACTAGGGTTATGATTAAGGATAGATTTAGGATTAGGTTACGGTTAGATATAGTGTTTGGGTTAATTTAAGGTTAGGGTGATGTTGAGAGCTAGAATTAGTGTTAGTGTCAGTGTCAGGGTCAGGGTTAGTTTTAGAGTTAGTTTTAGGGGTAGTTGTAGGGTTAGGGTTTGATTTAGGTTAAGGGTTAGGATTAGGGCTATGGCTTGGTTTTGGTTTATGGCTAGGGCTAGGGATAGGGCACGTTTTAGGATTAGTGTTATGGTTAGGGGTAGTGTTAGGGTTTGGTTTATACTTATTGTTACAGTTAAATTTAGAGTTAGGTTTAGATTTAGATTTAGGCTTAGATTCTAGGATTAGAATTAAGGCTAAGGAAAGAACTAGGGCTAGGGCCAGGGCAAGAGTTAGAGTTAGTCTTATGGCTAGGTTTAGGGTTAGGAAACAATTAAATAAAGTCTAGGATTAGCACTAGGCTTTGTGTTAGGCCTAGATTTAGGGTGAGGGTTATGGTTAGGTTTAGGGTTATGGTTATTTTTTTAGTACAGGATGAGGTTATAGGTAGGTTTAGGCCTAGGGTGAGGAATAGAATTAGGGTTAGGGCTTGGGTTATGGTTCAGGTTAGGATTAAGCCTAGGTTTAGGGCTAGGATTATGGCTAGGGCTAATTTCAGGTCCAGTGTTATGGTTAAAAATGGTTTTAGGGTTACATTTATGGCTATGTCTAGTGTAAGGATTAGGTTTTAGGGTTAGTTCAGGTTTAGAGCTAAGGGTACTCTTAGGGTCAGAGTTACGATTAATGTTTTGTATAGGTTAAATCTTAATGTTAGGGCTTGAATTAGCATTAGAGTTAGGATTAGGGTAAAGATAGTGTTAGTTTAGTTTTAGGTTAGGTTTAGGGTAATGGATAGGGTTAGGATTAGGGATACGGTTAGGTTTAAGCCCAGGTTTAGCATTAGGGTTAGGGTTAGGGTTAGGGTAATAGATAGGGTTAGAGATAGGGATATGGCTAGGGTTATGTTACGATTATTGTTAGGGTTAGGCTTAGGGTTAGGGTTAGGGTTAAATCAAGGGTTACGGCTAGGATTATAGTTACGATTAGTGAAAGTTAGGGTTACAGGTAAATCTAGGGATAGTGCTCGAAATAAGGCTAGATTTTGGGTTAAGTTAAGGCTAGGTTTAGGGTAATGACTAATGTAAGTACCAGGATTGCGATTAGGGCTAATTTTAGGGTTAGGGTTAGGGCTAGGTCTATTGTTAGGTTTAGGTATAGGGTTAGGGTGATGTTTAGAGCTAGGGTTAGTGAAAAGGTCAGAGTCAGGGTCAGGGTTAGTTTTAGGGTTTGGCTTAAATCTCGAGTTAGGGCTAGAATTATGGCTAAGTGTAGGGTTAGGGTTAATTTATATTAAGGGTTAGGGTTAGGTCTATGGATTGGTTTTGTTTTAGGGCTAGGGTTAGTGCTAGTTTTAGGATTAGCCTTAGGGTTAGTGCTAGGGTTAGGTTTAGGTTTAGGCTAAGGGTGAGGGTTAAATTTAGAGTTAGGGTTAGATCTAGGATTGGTGCTAGGGCTATGAATAGTGCTAGTGTTAGATCTATGGTTTGGGCTAGGATTAGGGTTCCAGTAAAGTATAGGGTTAGAACTAGGGTTAGGACTAAGGTGAGAGTTAGAGTTAGTTTTTGAGCTAGAGTTAGGGTCAAGTTAGGTATAGGGCTAAATTAGGTCTAAGATTAGGGTTAGGGTTAGTGAAACCTAAAACCTAACCTGAAACCTAAACCTAACACTATCTTTGCCCTAATCCTAAACCTAAGGTTAGGCCTAGGTTTATGATTAGGTTTATAATTAAGGCTATGTTTATGGCTAGGATAAGGGCTAGGGTTTGTGTTAGGTTTAGGGCTAGCATCATGGCTAGGGCTAATATCAGGTCTAGGGTTATCCTTAGGAATAGTTTTAGGGTTAGATTTATGGCTAGGTCTATTGTAAGGGTTAGGTATAGGGTAAGAGTGAGGTTTAGAGCTAGGGGAATTATTAGGGTCAGTGTCATTGTTAGGGTTTGATTTAGGTTTGATTTTAGGGTTAGGGCTGGTTTTATCATTAGGGTTAGGGTTAGGGTAATGATTGGATTAGGTCTAGGGTTCAGGGTAGTTTAGGTAAATTGATAAGTTTGGGGATACTGATATGTTTAGGGTTAGGCTTAGTGTTATCATTAGGGTATGGTTTATGTTTAGGGTAATGATACAGTTAGACTTAAGTTTAGGATTAGGTCTTGATTTAGGGTTAGGGTGAGAGTTCGAACAAGGGTTAGGTTAAGGTTATGTTTAGTGTAAGGGTTAGGTTCTGAGCTATGGTTAGGGCTAGGCTGAGAATTAGGTTCAGTATTAGGTCTAAGGATAGGATTACGGTAGGTTTTGCATTAGGGTTAAGGTTACTATTAGACCTAGGATTAGTGGTAGGATCAGGAAAAGGGTCAGGGTTAGTGTTAGGGTTTTGGATAGGATTTGATCTAGAATGAGGACAAGGGTAAGGGCTATTAATATAGTTAGTGTTTTGGTTAGCCTAAGGATTAGTGATAGGTCTAGAGTTACCCTTAGGTTTAGGGTTTTGCTTAGGGTAAGGGACTGGTTTAGAGCTAGGGTTAGGGCTATGATTATGGTTAGAGTTAGGGTTAAAGCTGGTTTAGGTCTCAGATTAGGCCTAGGTTTTGTGTTAGGTTTAGGGCTAGGGTTAGGGCAATGGCTAATGTAAGGACTAGGTTTACCATTGGGGTTAGTTTTAGTATTAGGGTATGGGTTAGGTTTAGTGTTAGGGTTAGGTTTAAGGTTAGGGTGATATTTATAGCTAGGGTTCGTGTTAAGATAGGAATCAGGGTCAGGTTTAGTCTTAGGGTTAGAGTTAGGACATGAATTAGAGATAGGTTTACTGTTAGGGTTCAGTTTAAGGTGAGGGCGGTGTTTAGAGCTAGGGTGAGTGTTAGGATATGAGTTAGAGTCAGGGTTGTTTTTAAGATTAGGGTTAGGACTCGAACTAGGGCTAGAGTTAGGTCTAGTAGTAATGTTAGGTTTTGGTTTAACTTAACATTTAGGGTTAAGGTTAATGCTCGGTTTTGTTTTAGTCCTAGGGTTAGGGTTAGGGCTAGTATAAGTGTTAGGCTTAGGCTTAGTATTAGGGTTAAATTTGGAATTAGGCTTAGATCTAGGGTTAGGGCTAGAACTAAGGATAGGGCAAGGGTTATGGCGAGATTTAGGGTTAAGGTAAGGGATAGTGTTAGAATTAGGGATAGGGCTAGGAAGAGAGTTAGCATTAGGGCTAGGGTTAGGGTTAGGGTTAGGGTTAGGGATAGGGCTAAATTAGGCCTAGAATTAGGGCTAGGTTTAGTGTTTAGTTTAAGCCTAGGGTTGGGGTTAGGATAAGGGTTAGGGGTTAGAATTAGAGTTAAGAGTTTAGGTTTAGAGTTAGGGCAAAGTTTGGGGTAAGGGATGGCTTTATAGCTAGGTTTAGAGGTAGGGTGAGGGTTATAATTAGGGTTAGGGCTGAGGTTAGGGTTAGGGTTATGATTAAGACTAGGTTTAGGGCTAGGACGAGGGCTAGGGTTTTTTTTTAGAGTTAGGGCTAGGATTAGTGCTAGGGCTAATTTCAGGTCTAGAATTATGGTTAAAGATAGTTTTAGGATTAGGATTATGGGTATGTCTAGTGTAAGGGTTAGGTTTAGGGTTAGTGTCAGGTTTAGAGTTAGGGGTATTATTAGGGTCTAGTTCTGGGATAGGGTTTTTGGTAGGTTAACGTTTAAAGTTAGGGCTAGAATTAGCATTAGGTTAGGGTTAGGGTTATGGTAATGGATAGAGTTAGAAATCAGTTTAGGACTAGGTTTATGGTTATGATTAGGGCTAGGTTTGGGGTTAAGTTAGTGCTAGGGTTTGGGTTATGGCCAATGTAAGTACTAAGGTTATGAGTACTGCTAATTTTAGTGTTTTAGGGCTGGGTTTACTGTTAGGTTTAGGTTTAGGGTTTGGGTGATGTTTAGATATTGGGTTAGTGTTATGGTCAGAGTAAGGGTCAGGGTTAATTTTAGAATTTGCCTTAAAATTCGAATTAGTGCTGGGTTTAGGGCTAGGTGTAGGGTTAGGGCTTGGTTTAGGTTAAGCATTAGGGTTAGCGCTTTGGCTCAGTTTGATTTTAGGGCTAGGGTTAGGGTTAGTGAAATTTTGAGGATTAGTGTTAGGGTTAGGGCTAATCTTAGATTTAGGCATAGGCTTCAGTTTAGGGTTAAATTTAGAGTTAGGTTTTTATCTAAGGTTAGTGCTAGGGCTAAAGATTGGGCAAGAATTAGGACTAGGATTTGGGATAGGGTTAGTTTTATGGGAAGGTATAGGACTAGAATGAGTGATAGGGCCAATGTGAGAGTTAGTGTTATTTTTAGGTCTAGGGTTAGGTTTTAGGGTTAGGGATAAGGCTAAATTACAGCTAGGGTTAGTGTTAGTGCTAGGGTTAGAGCTAGTTTTAGAATTAGCATCAGGGTTTGGGCTACTTTTAGGCTTAGGCATCGACTTAGGGTGAGATTTAAAGTTAGTTTTCAATCTAGTGTTAAAGCTAAAGCTAAGGATAGGGCAATTGTGACAACAATGGTTAGGGTTAGAGTTAGGGTTACATTTAGGGTAAGAAATGTGGTTTTGGCTAGGTTTAGGGCTAGGGCAAAGGTTAGTATTAGGGTTATGGCTAGAGTTAGGGTTAGGGTTATGATTAAGGCTAAGTTTATGGTTAGGATAAGGTTTAAGGTTAGTGTTCGCATTCGGGATAGTATTAAGGCTAGGGCTAATGTCAGTTCTAGGGTTATAGTTAGGGCTAGATTTAGTGTTAGGTTTATGGCTTGGTCCAGTGTAAGGATTAGGTTTAGGGTAAGATTCTGGTTTATATCAAAGGTTATATTTATGATCAGGGTCAGGTTTAGGGTTTGGGTTAGGTTAGAGTTTTGGTTTAGGGTAATGACAGGGTTAGTTTTAGGGTTTAGGTTTGTTTTAGTGTAATGGATAGGGTTAGGATTAGGCTTAGGGTTAGCTTAAGGGTTAGGGTTATTGTTAGGGTAATAGATAGGTTTAGACCTAAGGTTAGGGCTAGGGTTATGTTTAAGTTTAGGGTTAAAGCTAGGTTTAGGAATCAATTTAATCTAGGTTTTAGGTTAGGTTAGGGCTAGGGTTAAGGCTATGGCTAATGTATGAAGTAAGGTTATGATTAGCAGTAGTTATAGGGTTAGCGTTAGGGCTAGGTCTAGTGTTAGGTTGAGGTTTACTGTGATCATGATGTTTAGATCCAGTTTAGTGAAATGTAAGAGTCAGGGTCAGGGTTAGTTTTTGGGTTAGGGTTAGGACTAGAATTAGGGATATGGTTAGGGCTAGGTGTAGAGTTAGGGTTTGGTTTAGGTTAAGACTTAGTGTTACGGCTATGGCTCAAGTTTGTTTTAGGGGTAGGGCTAGTGATAGGGCTAGTTTTGGGATTAGCGTTAGCATTAGGGCTAGTGTTAGGTTTAGGTTTATGCTTAGGATTGGGGTTACATTTAGCATTAGGGTTAGATTTAGGGTTATGGCCAGGACTATGAATAGGGATAGGTTTAGATGAAGTAAGGTTAGGGCTAGGATTAGGGTTCTAGTAAGGGATAGGGTTAGAACTAGAGTTAGGGTTATGGTGAGAGTTAGAGTTAGTCTTGGGCTAGGGTTAGGGTTAGGAATAAGGCTAAATTAAGGCTAAGATTAGGGCTAGGATTAATGTTAGGGTCAGGCCTATGGTTTGGGTTAGGGATAAAATTAAGGCTATGTTTAGGGATAGGATAAGGGCTTGGGTTTGTGTTAGGGTTAGGGATAGGATTATGGCTAGGGTTAATATCAGTTCTAGGGTTAAGGTTAGGAATAGTTTTAGGGTTAGGTTTATGGCTAGGTCTAGTGTATGGGTTAGGTAGGGATAGAGTCAGGTTTAAAGCTAGGGGAATTATTAGGGTCACGGTCAGGGTTAGGGTTTGGTTTAGGTTTGAGGTTTGGTTTAGGGCTCGAATTAACATTGGGTTAGGGTTAGCATAATGATAGGGTTAGGTTTAGGGTAATTGATAGGTTTGGGGAAAGCTATAGGGTTAGGGTTAAGCCTAGGGTTAGCGTTATGGTAAGGGTTTATGTTTAGGGTAATGGATACAGTTAGAGTTAAGGTTAGGGCTAGGGTTATGGTTAGAATTAGGTCTTGGGTTAGGTTTAAGTTGAGGGTTAGAACTAGAATTAGGTTTAGGGTTATGTTTAGTGTAAGGGTTAGGTTCTGAGCTATGGCTAGGACTAGGCTGAGAGTTACGTTCAGAGTTAGGTCTAGGGATAGGCTTATGGTAAATTTTGGTTTAGGGTTCAGGTTAGGTTAGACCTAGGTTTAGTGTTAGGGTCAGAAAAAAGGTCAGGGTTAGGATTGGGCTTTGGGATAGTGTTAGAGCTAAAATGAAAGCTAGGGTTAGGAGTATTAATAGGGATATGGTTTTAGTTAGTCTAAGAATAGGGATAGGTCCAGGTTTACTCTTAGGTTTAGGGTTTCACTTAGGGTAAGGATTGATTTAGATCTAGGGTTAGGGCTATGGTTATGGTTAGAATTAGAGTTAAACCTATGTTTAGGGCTCAGTTTAGGGCTAGTTTTTGTGTTAGGTTTAAGGTTAGGATTAGGGTAACGGCTAATGTAAGAACTAGGGTTACCATTAGGGTTAGTTTTAGGGTTAGGCCCCAGGGTTAGTTTGAGTGCTAGGGTCAGGTTTAATGTTAGGGTGATATTTATACCTATGGTTCTTGTTAGGATAGGAGTCAGGGTCAGGGTTAGTTTTCTAGTTAGCGTTAAGACTCGAATAAGGCCTATTATACATTTTAGTGTTTGGTTTGAGTTTAGGGTGGTGTTTAGAACTAGGGTGAGTGTTAGGATATGAGTCAGGGTCAGGATTAGTTTTAAGGTAAGGCTTAGGACTCGAATTAGGTCTAGGTTTAGGTCTAGGTGTAGTGTTAGTGTTTGGTTTAAGTTAAGATTTAGGGTTAGGGCTATTGCTCGGTTTTGATTTACTGCTAGGATTAGGGTTAGGGCTAGTTTTACGATTATCATTAGGGTTAGGGCTAGTGTTAGTGTTAGGCTTAGGCTTAGGTTTAAGGTTAGATTTAGAGTTAGAGCTAGGGCTGGGACTAACTTTAAGGCAAGTGTTAGGGCTAGTTTTAGGTTTATGGTTGAGGAGAGGGATAGAACTAGGGATAGGGCTAGAGCTAGGGCAAGAATTAGAGTTAGTCTTAGGGCTAAAGTTAGGATAGGATTAGAAATAGAGCTAAATTAGGTCTAGGATTAGGGCTAGGTTTTGGGTTTAGCTTAAGCCTAGGGTTAGGGTTAGGTTTAAATTTAGGGTAAGGGATGACATTATAGCTAGCTTTAGAGGTAGGGTGACTGTTCAAATTAGGGTTAGGTGTAGTGCTAGAGTTAGGGTTATGATTAAGGCTAGGTTTAGGGCTAGGATGAGGGCTAGGTGTGTTTTTAGGGTTAGGACTAAGATTAGGGCTAGGGCAAATTTCAGGTTCAGAATTATGCTTAAAGATAGTTTTAGGGTTAGCTTATGGCTAAGTCTATGCTAAGGGTTAAGTGTTGGATTACCATCAAGTTTAGAGCTAGGGGTATTATTAGGGTCAAGGTCTGTGTTAGGGTTTGGGATAGGTTAAAGTTTCAAGTTTGGGCTTGAATTAGTTTTAGAATTAGGGTTAGGGTAATGATAGGGTTAGGTTTAGGATTCAGGTTAGGTTTAGGATAATGGGAGGGTTATAATACGGGATAGGGTTAGGTTTATGCCTAGGGTTATTATTATGGTTAGGTTTATGGTTATGGTAATGGATAGATTTAGAGATCAGTTTAAGGCTAGCATTATGGTTACAATTAGGGCTAGTGTTAGGTTTAGTTAGGTTTAAAGGTAGGGCTTCATTTTGGGTTATGTTAGGGCTAGGATTAGGGTTAGAGTTAATTCAAGTACTAGGTTTACAATTAGGGGTAGTTTGGGGGTTTTAGTGCTAGGTTTAGTGTAAGGGTTAGGTTTACAGTTAGGGTGATGTTTAGACTAAAAGGATTAGGGTCAGTGTCAAGTTCAGGGTTAGTTTTAGGCTTAGGCTTCCAACTCGAATTAGGGCTAGGTTTAGGTATATGTGTAAGGTTAGAGTTTTGTTTAGGTTAATGGCTAGGGTTGGAGTTATGAATCTGTTTTGTTTTAGAGATAGGGCTAGCATTAGGGCTCATTTTAGGATTAGTGTTATTGTTTGGGCTAGTTTTAGGGTTGGGCATAGGCTTCGGGTTGGGGCTAGATTCAGAGTTACGTTTTGCCTAAGGTTATTGCTAGAGATGATAGAGAAAGGGTTAGCACTAGGGTTAGGGCTTGGGTTAGGGTTAAAGAAAGGGTTAGAACAAGTGATAGGGCTAGTGTGAGAGTTAGAGTTAATATTAGGGTTAGGATTGGGGTTAGATTTAGGGATAGGGCTAAATTATGTATAGGGTTATGTTAGTGCTAGGGTTAGGGCTACTTTTAGGATTAGGCTTAGGCATCAAGTTAGGGTTAGATTTAGATTTAAGTTTCGATCTAGGGTTAACATGCTAGGGCTAAGGATAATACAAGGGTTACTGCTAGTGTTAGGCTTAGAGTTAGGGTTTAGTTTAGGGTAAGGGATGTGGTTATAGCTAGGGTTAGGGCAGGGCATGGGTTAGTATTAGGGTTAGAACTAGGGTTAGGGTTAGGGTTATGATTAAGTCTATGTTTAGCTCTACAATAAGGACTAGGATATGTTTTAGGGTTAGGGATAGTATTAGGGCTATGGCTAATGTCAGGTCTAGGGTTGCAGTTAGGGATAGATTCAGTGTTAGTTTTATGGCTTGGGCCAGTGTAATGGTTAGGTTTTTTGGTTAGGTTTGGTTTAGATCTTGGGTGGAATCAGGATCAGGATTAGGATTTGGGTTAAGTTAGTGTTTAGGTGCAGGGCTCAAATTAGTGTTAGATTTAGAGTAAGGGTAATGACAGGGTTAGATTTAGGGTTTAAGTTTGGTTTAGTGTAATTTATAGGGTTAGGGTTAGGCCTAGGGTTATCATAAAGGTTAGCATTATCGTTAGGGTAATGGATAGGGTTAGCCCTAAGGTTAGGGCTAGGATTATGTATAATATTAGGGCTAGTGTTTGGGTTAGGATTAGGTTTAAGTTTAGGGTAAAGCTAGGTTTAGGACTCAGATTAAGGCTATCTTTTGGTTAGGTTAGGGCTAGGGTTAAGGCTACCGCTACTGTATGAAGTAGGTTTATGATTACAACTAGTTATAGGGTTAGAGTTAGGTCTAGGTCTAGTGTTAAGGTTAGGTTTATGGTGATGATGATGTATAGAGCCAGGGTTAGTGTTAGGGTCAGAGTCAGGGTTAGGGTTAGTTTTCGGGTTAGAGTTAGACTATAATTAGGGATAGATTAGGGTTAGGTGTACGGTTAGGTTTTGGTTTAGGTTAAGGGTTGAGGTTAGGGCTATGACTCGGTTTTGTTTTAGGGCTAGGGGTAGGTTAAGGCTAGTTTTAAGATTAGTCTTAGGGTTAGAGCTAGTATAAGTGTGAGATTTAGTCTTAGGTTCAGGGTTAGGGATAGGAGTAGAGTTATGGCTAGATTTAGTCTTAGGGTTAGGGTTAAATTTAGAGTTAGGTTGAGATTTAGGTTTTTGAGATGGGGTGAAGTATAGGGCTAGGGTAGGGCTACGTTTAGGGCTTGGTGTATGGTGATGGTAAGGAATAGATTTAGAACTAGGTATAGAGCTAGTGTGAGAGTTAGAGTTAGTCTTAGGGCTAGGTTTAGGGTTAGGGATAGGGCTAAATTAGGACTTGAATTAGGGCTAGGGTTAGTGTTAGGTTTAGGCCTAGGTAGGGTTAGTGTTAGGTTTAGGCATAGGGTTAGGTTTAGGGTAAGGGAAGGGAATATAGCTACTTTTAGGTCTAGAGTGAGATTTAAGGTTAAGGTTTGGGTTAACGTTAGAGTTAAGTTTATGATTAAGGCGAGGTTCATGGCTAGGATGTTGGCTAACTTTTGTATTAGGGTTAGGGCTAGGATTAGAGCTAGGGCTAATGTCAGGTCTAGGGTATGGGTAGGGATAGTTTTAGGGTTAGGTTTATGGCTAGGTCTATTGTAATAGTTAGGTTTCTTGCTAGGGTCAGGTTTAGAGCTATGGGTATAATTAGAGTCAAGGTCAAGTTTAGGGTTAGTGTTAGGTTAAGGTTTAGGTTTAGGGCTCAAATTAGTCTTATGTTTAGGGAACGAGTGATGACACATTTAGGTTTAGGGTTCAGGTTATGTGTAGGTTAATGGATAGGATTAAGGCTAGTGCTAGGACAAGGGTCCCGCCTAGGTTTAGCATAATTTTTATACTTATCTTAGGGTAATGAATAGAGTTAGAGCATTGTGAGGGCTAGGGTTATGGCTAGGATTAGGTCTAGGGTTAGGCTTAGGGTTATAGTTAGGGCTAGGGTTATTGTTAGGGTTAGCTTTAGGGTTAAAGCTAAGGTAGGGCTTGGATTAGGGATAGATTTTGTGATAGGTTAGGGCTATGGCTAATGTAAGAACTAGGATTAGCATTAGGGTTAGAGTTAGTTTCAGGGTTAGGCTGAGGCATCAGGTTATGGTTAGTTTTAGAGATAGGTTTCAATCTAGAGTTAGTGCTAGGGCTAAAGATAGTGCAAGGGTTATGACTAGGGTTAGGGTTATGGTAAGGGATAGGGTTAGAAGTAGGGATAGGTCTTGTGTGAGAATTATAGTTAGTCTTAATACTAGGGTTCAGGTTAGGGTTAGAAATAGAGCTATATTAGGGCTAGGATTAGGGCTAGGTTTAATATTAGGGTTAGGGCTAGAGTTAGGGTTATGATTAGGGCTAGGGCTAGTGTTAGTTTTAGGGTAGGGTTTAGGGTTTAAACTACGATTAGGGCTATGGGGAGTGTTATGTTTAG
Organism: Marmota flaviventris; assembly: GCF_047511675.1. Taxonomy (NCBI): domain Eukaryota; kingdom Metazoa; phylum Chordata; class Mammalia; order Rodentia; family Sciuridae; genus Marmota; species Marmota flaviventris. The sequence continues at coordinate 116,169,601 of NC_092500.1, forward strand.
TGTTAGGTCTAGGGTAGGGTTATGGTTATGGTTATGGTTAGTGCTGGAGTTAGGGCTAGGTTTTTCATTAGGGTTAGATTTAGAGTAATGTATTGAATTACATGTAAGATTAGGTTTAGGGTTAGTTTAGGTTATGGTTAAATTTAGGTTTAGGGATAGGTTTAGTTTTGATTCATGGGAGGTTTAGGGTTAAGGATTAGGTTGAGGGTTAGGTTTATGATTAGGGCTAGAAATAGGGTTAGATTTAGGGCTAGGGTTATTATTAGGGTTAGGGTTGGGGTAATGTTAGTGTTAGAGCAAGGGTTAGTACTAGGGTTAAGGTTAGGATTAGGGCTAGGGTTAGGTTTATGTTTATGAATAGGGCTAGGATTATGTTTAGGCTAAGGGTTAGGCTTTGAGCTAGGGTTATGTCTAAGGTGAGGGTTAGGGTTAGGCTTAGGGTTATGGTTAAGTTTAATTTGGGGGTTAGGATTAGGTTTAAGGGTTCGGGTTAGGGTTAGGTTTGTTTTAGAATTAGGGTTATGTTTTGGGTTAGGGTTAGTGTTAAGGTTACTGTTAGGGTAAGAATTATGTTTTGTGTGATGGAAGGATTAGGTTTAGATTTTGTGTTAGTGTTAGACTTAAAATTAGGGTTTTAGTTATGATTAGAAAGAGGGTTAGAGTGAGGTGTAAGGTTAAGTTTAGGGTTAGTTTTAGGGTTACAGTTAGATTAGGTATAGTGTTAGGGTTAGTGTTAGGGTTAGTGTTAGTGTTAGAATTAAAGTAAGGGTTAGGGATAGGGTTAGTGTTAGATTTATGGATGTGCATAGGGTTAGGGGTAGGATAGGGTTAGTGTTGGGGTTATGGTTAGTGTTAGTATTAGGATAAGGGTTAGTGTTAGGTTTAGGGTGAGGTTTAGGGTTAGGTAAGGGTTAGGTTTTGGGTTTGGTTTAGGATAGGGTTATTGTTAGGTTTAGGGTTAGGGTTAGGGTTAGGATTGGGGTTAGTGTTAGGGTTAGGGTTAGTTTTAGGGTTAGTGTTTGATTTGGGGTTAGGGATAGGGTTATGGTTAGGGTTGGGGTTAAGGTTAGTGTTAGGGTTAGTGTTAGTTATTAGGTTAGTGTTTGGGTTAGGTTTAAGGTGAGTTAAGGGTTAGATCCAGGGTTAGGGTTAGGGTTATGGTTAGGGTTAGTGTTAGATTAGTGTTAGGGATTGGGTTATATTTAGTGTAATGGTTAGGGTTAGGGATAGGTTTAGTGTTATGTTTAGGGTTAAGGTAAGGGTTAGGGTTAGTGTAATGGTTAGTGTTAGTGTTACTGTTATGGTTAGGGTTATGTTATGGTTAGTGTTAGTGTTAGTGTTAGGGTTAAGGCTGGGTTAGTTTTAGTGTTAGTGTTAGGGTTAGTGTTAGGTAAAAGTTAGGGTTAGTGTTAGGGTATGTTTACGGTTATGATTTGGGTTAGGGAATGTGTTAGATTTATGGTTAGGGTTAGGGTTAGGTTTAGGGTTAGTGGTAGTGTTAGGGTTAGGGTTAGGATTAGTGCTAGGTTTAGGGTTAGGGTTAGGGATTGGGACAGGGTTAGTGTTAGGGTTAGAATAAGTGTTAGTTTTAAAGTTATGTTTAGGTTTAGGTTTTTGGTTAGTTTTAGGGTTAGGGTTAGTGTACGTTTATGGTTAGGGTTACGTTATTTATAGGGTTAGGGCTAAGGTTCAAAATAGGTTTCCTGTTAGGGTTACCATTAGGGTTTTGTTAGTGTTAGGGTTAGGGTTAGGATTAGGTTTAGGGTTAGTGTTAGTGTTTGGGTTAGGGTTAAGATTAGTGTTATTAATAGGGTTAGGGTTAATGTTCATGTTAGGGTTAGGGTTAAGGTTAGTTTTAGGGTTAGGTTTAGTGTTAAAGTCAGGGTTAGTGTTAGGGTTAGAGTTAGGTTTAGGTATAGTGTTAGAGTTGGGATACGTTTTAGGTTTTACTTTTAGGGTGAGGGTTAGATTTATGATTAGTGTTAGGGTTAGGGTTAGAGTTAGGGTTAGGGTTATTTTAGCTTTGGTTTATGGTTAGTCTTAATGTTAGGGTTAGGGTTAGCTAAGGGATAGGGTTAGGGTTTGATTAGGTTTAGGGTTATGGTTTGGATTAGGGTTTGTGTTAGGGTTAGGGTTAGGGTTAGGTGAGGTGTAGGGTTAAGGTTAGGGTTAGTGTTAGGGTTTGCTTTAGGGTTAGGTTTAGAATTAGTGTTATGGTTAGCATTAGGGTTAGGGTCAGGGTTAGAGGTAAGGTAAGTTTTAGGGTTTGTGTTAGGGTTAGGGTTAAGGTTTGTGTTATGGTGAAGGTTAGGGTTAGGGTTACAGTTAGGGTTAGTGTTGGGGTTACTGTTAGGATTAGTGTTAGAGTTAGACTTAGGTTTTGTGTTAGGTTTACAGGTAGTTTTAGGGTTAGGGTTACGGTTATGGTTAGTGTTAGGGTTAGGTTTAGCCTTATGCTTAGGGTTTAAGTTAGGGGTAGGGTAGGGTTAGGATTAGTGTTAGGTTAGAGTTAGGGTGAGGGTTTGTGTTATGGTTAGGTTTAGGGTTAGTGTAAGTTTTAGGTTTAGGTTTAGGGTTATAGTTAGGGTTAGTTTTAGGGTCAGTGTTAGGGTTAGTTTTAGGTTTAGAGTCAGGGATAGGTTTAGTATTCATGTTAGGTTTAGGGTTAGGTTTAGAGTAGGTTAAGTGTTAGTGTTAGGGTTAGGGTTATGGTTAGAATTAGTGTTAGGCTTAGGTTAGGTTTAGGGTTAGTGTTAGGGTTAGTGATATATTTAGTGTTAGGATTAGAGTGAGAGTTAGTGTTAGGGTTCGTGTTACCATTAGGGTTAGTGTTTAGGTTAAGGTTAGGGTTAGGTTTATGTAAGGGTGAGGGTTAGGTTTAGATAAGGGTCAGGGTTATGAGTTGAGTTAGGGCTTTTCTTAGGTTTACAGTTAGGGTTAGGGTTATGTTTAGGGTTAGAGTTAGTGTTAGGATTAGGTTCAGGGTTACGTTTAGTGTTAGGGTTAGGAGTAGGGTTAGGGTTAGTGTTAGGTGTAGGTTTAGGGTTAGTGTTAGATGTAGGGTTCGTGTTAGGATTTGTGTTAGGGTTATGGTTTGGTTTAGGGTTAGGGATCCTGTTAGGTTTAAGTTTAGGTTTAGTGTTATGTTTAGGTTTAGCGTGAGGGTTAGGTTTAGTGTTCATGTTACAGTTAGTGTTAGGGATAGGGTTAGGATTAGTGATTGGGTTAGGGTAAATGTTACATTTAGGGTTAGAGTTAGAATTATGGTTAGGATTATGGTGAGATTTAGAGTTAGTATTAGCATTTGGGTTAGTGTTAGGTTTAGGGTTAGGGTTAGTCTTAGTGTTAAGGTTAGGGTTATGTTTAGGTTAATTTAGGGTTAGAGTTAGGGTTTGGGTGAGGCTTAGGCTTAGTGGTAGAGTTAGAGTTAGGGTGCATGTTAGGATCAGGGTTAGTGTTAGGGTTAGTGTTCTGGTTAGAATTAAGGTTAGTGTTAGGTAAGGGTTAGTGCTCTGGTTAAAATTAAGGTTAGTGTTAGGTAAAGGTTAGTTTTAGGGTTAGTGCTCTGGTTAATATTAAGGTTAGTGTTAGGTAAGGGTTAGCATTAGGATTAGGTTAGGGTTAGGGTTATGGATTAGGTTATGATTTGTGTTAGGTTCGGGTTAGGCTTCAGGTTAGATTTAAGGGTAGGGTTATGGATAGCTTTAGGGTTATTGTTAGGGTTAGTGTTAGAGTTAGGGTTCTTGTTAGGTTTAGGGTATAGGTTTAAGGTTAGCGTTAAGGTTAGTGTTAGTGTTAGAGTTAGTGTTAGGGTTAGGGTTAGGGATATGTTAAGGTTAGGGATAGGTTTACGGTTAGGTTTAGTGTTAGGGTTAGGGTTAGGGTTATGTTTAGTGTTACAGTTAAGGTTAGGGCTAGGTGTAGGGTTAGGGTTAGGTTTAGGTTTAGGGTTAGGGTTAGTGTTAGGGTTGGGGTTGGGGATAGTGTTAAGGTTAGGGATAGGTTTAGGGTTAGGGTTAGGGTTAGGTGTAGTGTTACAGTTAGGGTTAGTGTTAGATTTAGAGTTAGGGTTAAAGATAAGATTCGTGTTAAGGTTAGGGTTAGGGTTAAAGTAAGTGTTATGTTTCGGGTTAGGGTTAAGGTTAGAGTTACTGTTAGGTTCAGTTTTAAGGTTAGGGTTTGTGCTATCGTTTGGTTAGGGTTAAAGTTAGTGTTTGGGTTTGGTTAGTGCTTAGGGTTAGTTAAGGTTGAGGGTCAGGGTTAGATTAGGGTAAGGGTTATGGTCTGGGTTAGGGATTGTGTTAGGGTTAGAATTAGTGTTAGTGTTAGGGTTAGTGTTAGTGTTAAGGCTAGGTTTAGGGTTACTTCTAGGGTTAGGGTTAGGGTTGGTTGAGGGTTATGGTTAGGGTTATGTTTCGTGTTAGTGTTAGGATATTGGTTAGTTTTAGGTAAGTGTTAACATTTAGATTAGGTTAAGGTTAGGGTTAAGGTTTGGGTTAGTGTTTGTGTTTAAGTTAGTGTTAGGGATAGGGTTAGGTTTAAGGTTCGGGTAAGGGTTAGGGTTAGTGTTAGGCTTAGGGTTAGGTTTAGGTTTAGTGTTAGGATTAGGATTAGGTTTAGGATTTGTGTTAGGGTTAGGGCTAGTGTTAGGAATAGGGTTAGGGTTAGGTTTAGTGTTAGGGTTAGTATTAGGGTTAGGTTTAAGTTTAGTGTTATGTTAGGGTTAGGTGTAGGGTTATGTTTAGGGTTCATGTTAGGGTTAGGGTTAGGGTTGTTGTTAGATTTACAATTAGGGTTAGGGATCGTGTGAGGGATATGTTTATAGTTAGTGTTAGGTTTAGGTTTAGGTTTATGGTAAGGTTTAGGGTTAGTGTTGCATTTAGGGTTAGGATTAGTGTTTGGGTTAGGGTTGGTGTTAGGTTTAGTCTTAGTGTTAGGATTAGCGTTAGGGATAGAGTGAGCTTAGGGTTATATTAGCATTCGGGTTAGGTTTAGGTTTAGTGTTAGGGTTAGTGTTAGTGTTATGGTTAAGTTAGGGTTTGTGTAAGGGTTAGGGTTAGGGTTGTTGTAAGGGTTAGGTTTAGGGTTAGGGTTACAGTTTGGGTTAGGTTTATCGTTGGTGTTATGGTTAGTATTAGGGTAATGGTTATGGTTAGGGTTAGGGTTAGTGTTAGGGTTATGGTTAGAATTTGGTTTAGAGTTATGGTTAGTAGTAAGGTAAGTTTTAGGGTTCATGTTAGGGTTAGGTTTAGGTTTAGGGCTAGGTTTAGTGTTAGGGTTAGGGTTAGGGATAATGTTAAAGTTAGAGATAGGTTTAGGGTTAGGGTTAGCATTAGGGTTAAGGTTAGGTTTAAGTTTAGTGTTACAGTTATGGTTAGGGTTAGGTTTAGGGTTATTGATATGGATAGTCTTAGGGTTAATATTAGTGTTAGGGTAAGGTATAGGGTTAGGTTAGGGTTAGGGTTAGGGTTAGTTTTAGTGTTATGTTTAGGGTTAGAATTCGGATACTTGTTAGGGTTAGGTTTAGGGTTAGTGTTAGGGACAGTGTTAGGTTTATAGTTTCTGCTAAGATTAGGGTTAGCTTAGTGTTATGTTTAGTGTTTGGGTTAGTGTTATGGTTAGGATTAGGGTGAGGGTTAGTGTTTTATTTAGGGTTAGATTTAGGGTTAATGTTAGTGTTTGGGTTAGGGTTAGAGTTAGGATAAACATTAGTATTAGGTTTAGAGTTATGATTACGCTTAGGGTTAGTGATAGAATTAAGGTTTTTATTAGAGATCGTGTTAGGGTTAGGGTTAGGGATAGGTAAGGTTTAGGATTAGGGTAAATTTAGGGTTAGAGTTATGGTTTTGGTTAGGGTTTTTGTTAGGGTTAAGATTAGGGTTAGAGTTACACTTAGGGTTAGGTTAAGGATTAGGGTTCATATTAGGTTTAGTGTTAGGATTAGGGTTAGGGTTCGTTTTAGTGTTAGATTTAGGGTTAGGTTTAGTGTTAGTGTTTTTGTTAGGGTTAGGTTTAGGATTAGAGTTAGGTTTATGGACAGGGTTGGGGATAGGGATAGTGTTAGACTTAGGGTTAAAATAGATTTAGTGATAAAGTTATGTATAGGTTTAGGTTTTTGGTTAGTTTTAGGGTTAGGGTTAGTGTAGGTTTAGGGTTAGGGTTAGGTTAGATTGAGGGTTAGGGTTAGGGTTCGGTATAGGTTTCTTGTTAGGGTTACGGTTAAGGTTAGTGTTAGTGTTAGTTTTACATTTAGGTTTAGGTATACTGTTAGAGTTAGGGATAGGTTTAGGGTTAGTTTTAGAATTAGGGTTAGAGTTACGATTAGGGTTAGAATTAGGGTTAGAATTAGTGTTAGTATTAGGGTTAGTTTTAGCTTTAGTTTTATGGTTAGTGTTAGAGTTAGGGTTAGGGTTAGGTAAGGGATAGGTTTAGGGTTGGGTTAGGTTTAGGGTTATTGTTTGGGTTAGGGTTTGTGTTAGGGTGAATGTTAGGAATAGGTATAGGGTTAGGGTTAGGGTTAGCATTAGGGTTAGGATTAGAATTATGTTAGGGTTAGTGTTACGGTAAGGGTCAGGGTTAGGGGTAGGGTAAGTTTTAGGGTTATTTTTAGGGTTAGGGTTAGTGTTAGTGTTAGGGATAGGGTTAGTGCTTGGTTTATGGTTAGAGTTAGGTAAGGTTTAGGGTTAGCATTAGGTTTAGGTTGAAGTTTAGGTTTAGTGTTAGGGTTTGGGTTAGGGTTAAGGTTACAGTTCAGATTAGGGTTAGGGTTAATGCCAATGTTATGATTAGGGTTAGGGTTAGGTTTTGTGTTAGAGTTAGGATTAGAGTTGGGGTAAGGGTTAGGTTTAGGTTTAGTGTTAGGTTTAGGGATAGGGTTAGGTTTAGTGTTAGGGTTAGGTTTAGTCTTAGGTTGAGGATTAGGTTTAGGGTTATGGTTAGTTTTAGGGTTAAAGTTAGGGTTATGGTTAGGGTTAGTGTTAGGGTTAGGGTTTGTGTTAGGGTTAGTGTTACAGTTAGGGTTAAGTTTGGTGTTTGGGTTAGTTTTAGGTTTAGGGTTAGTGTTAAGTTTAGTGTTAGAGTTAAAGTTAGGTTTTAGGTTAGGGTTAGGGTTAGTGGTAGGTTTAGGGTTAGTGTTTGTGTTAGGGACTGTGTTAGGGTTAGGGTTTCTCTTAAGATTAGGGTTAGCTTAGTGTTAGGGTTAGGGTTTGCCATAGCCCTAATAATAAAACTTAACCTAACCCAAACACTAACCCTACCCCTAGACCTAACCCTAGTGATAATTCTGGCTTTAACTCTAAAGCTAACTCTAACCAGAACACTGACTCTGACCCTAACACTAACTTTAGCTCTAAACATCATGCTAACACCAACTATAACCCTAACACTTGACCTAGCCATAACACTAACTCAAAAACTGGCTCTAATCATAACCCTAGTTTGTACATTAGCTGTAGCCCTTACACTAGCCCTAACCTAAACCAAAATCTGCCCATAATCTGAGTGCTAACCCTAATTTAACCCTAACACTAACCCCAGCCATCAGCCAGCCCCTAACACTCCCCTATCACTAGCTCTTATCGTATTTGTTACCTTAAGCCAAACTCTAAACCTAACCCTAATCCATAGCCTAACCCAAACCCTAACCCTATTACTAGTCCTAACTCTAGACCTCATTCTAGCTCTAACCATAACGCAAACCCTAATCATTACCCTGAAACTTATACTGACCCTAACACTAACAGTAGGTCTAAACCTGACCCTAACCTGAACCCGAACCCTAACATTAGCCCTACTGGTAATCCTATACCTAAACCTAAACCTAACACTAGTCCTAGACCCAAGCCTAATCCTAAATCTAGCCATAACTCTAGCCCTAGACCTGAACAACAACCTTGCTCTAGCACTAACAAACACCCTTAACATAACCCAAACACTAACCTTACTTCTAAACCTAACCCTAGTCCTAATTCTGGCACTAACCCCAATACTCACTCTAACTTGAACAGTGACCATGACTCTAACATAAAACTAGTTCCAAAGCTCACCCTAACTCAAAACCTAATCCTAACACTACACCTAGCCATAACACTAACCCTAAATCTAGCCCTAATGATAACCCTAGCTCTTAACTACCCATGGCCCTAACCCTAGGCCTAAAATAACACAAAAGCTAGCCCTAATCCTAGGCCTAAACCTAGCCCTCAGTGTAACCCTAAATTAACCTGAGCCCTAACCCTAATCCTAACCCTCCCCTTAAACCTAACCCTTGCTCAAAGCCTAAAATTTACCCTAAACATAACCCTAGCCCTATTCCAAACCCTAACCAAACCCTAGCCCTAATCCTACCCTTAACCATAGCCCTAACCATAGCTCTAATTCTATACATTACCCTAACCCTAGCCCTAATCCTAACCATAACCCTATCCCTAACAAGAGCTCCAATCCTATCCATTACCCTAAACATAATCCTAACCCTAATTCTAACCCTAGGCTTAACCCTAACACTATCACATTCTCTAAACCTATCCATTACCCTAAAACTAACCTGTACCCTAATGCAAAGCCTATTCATTAACCTAACCCTAACTCTAACCCTAATACTAATTAAAGCCCTAAACCTAAACCTTAACCTAAACTGAACCATAAGCCATACCTGACCTTAATAATACATCTAGCTCTAAACTTGACCCTTACCCTAAATCTAATCCTTACACTAGACCTAACCATAAACCTAACCCTAAATCTATCCCTAACCGTAACCCTAGACTTAACTCTAGACAATTACCCTACACTAACCCTAGCTCTAAACCTTATCCTAACTGGAAAACTAACCCTAACACTAGACAAACCCTAAATCTACCCATAACCATAATCTTAGCTCTTACAATACCCATACAACTAACACTAGCCCTAAACCTCACACAAAACCTATCCCCAATCCTAGCCTTAAATATATACCTAAGCATAAACCTAACCCTATATCTAGCCCTAAACTTAACCCTAACATTGGCCCTGGCCCTAACCCTAATCAAACTCTAAACCTTAGCCTAAACATAACAATAGCCCTAATCCCCAACCTAATCCTAAACCTCTCCCTAATCCTAACTGTAACCATAGCACAAATCCTAGCACAAGCTCTATCCATTACCTTAAACATAACCCTAATCCTAATGCTAACCCAAGCCATAACCCTAAACCTAATCCTAACTGTAGCCCTGACTCTAACTCTAACCCTCACCCTAGCCCTAACCCTAGCTCAAACCCTAACACTTCTGCTAAACCTAACACTAACACTAACCCTAGGCCTATCTCTAAACCTAGGCAAAATCCTAAGGTTAATACAAGCCCTAACACTAGCACTAACCCTATCTTTTACCCTAAACATAAACATAACCCAAATGCTGACCCTAGGCCTAATACTAATCCTATCACTAACACTAATCCTATCTATTATTCTAAACCTAACCTGAACCCTAAACCTAACACTATGCATTACTTTAACCCTAACCCTAATGCTAATTTGAGCCCTAAACATAAGCCTTATCCTAAACCAAACCCTAAACTGGACTCTGACCATAATAATACACCTAGCTCCAAACCTGATCTTTACCCTAAATCTAACTTTCCACTAGACCTAGCCATAAGCCTAAAGTTGACACTATTTCTAACCATAACCCTAGACCTGATATTTTCCCTAGCTCTAATCCTAGCTCTAATCCTAACACAAACCCTAGCCCTCATCCAAGCCCTAAACTTAGCCTTAATCCTACCTAAACATTCACCCTATTCTTATACCTAATTTTAACCCTCGCCCTACCCCTGAACCTAGCCATAACCTCATCACTTCCACTAAAACTAACCATAACCCTAACACTAACATTAACCCTAATTCTAGCCCTAACCATGGGCATAACCCTAACACTAAACTTAGCACTAATCTAGCCTTAATTTAACCCTGACCCTAAGGAAATCCCTAACTCTAGCCCTAAGAATAACTCTAACCCTCAACATAGCCCTATTTCTATTTCTAAACCTGTCCATTACCGTAACCCTAACACTAGCCCAAACCTTAGCCCTAACACTAGATCTACCCATAACTCTAAATTATGGTTATAAACTCTAAATCTAACCCTAACTTTAAGCCTAAACCTCACCCTACCACTAGCTGAACACTATCGCTAATCATAAAACTAACCCTAACACTAGCCCTAGCCCTAAAACAAAACCGTGCCATTACCCTAACCCTAAACCTAACCTAAACCAAACACTAACCCTACAACTAGCAATAACTCTAGCTCATATTCGAGTCCTAGGACTAAAACTAACCCTACACTGACTCATATCCAAACACTAAGCCTAGCTCTATATATCACCCTAATCATAAAGCAAATGCTAACACCATTCCTAGCCCAAACCCTAACCCTAAAACTAACCCTAATAATAACCCTAGTTCTTACATCAGCCATAGTCCCAGCCCTAGTCTTAACCCCAAAACAAAAATAGCCCTAATCTGAGCCCTAAAACTAGATTAAACCCTAACTCTAACCCTAACCCTAGCCCTAAACCTAACCCTAAACCTAGCTCTAAGCCTAGCTCTAACCCTATCCCTTATCCTAAGCCAAACCCTATTCATAATTATAACCCTAGTCCTAATCATAATCCTTAGGCTAAAACAAACAATAATCCTATTATCAGTCCAAACCCTAGCCCTCATTCTAGCTCTAAACCTAACCCAAAACCTAACCCTAACCTTCACCCTTATTCTGACCATAACACTAATTATAGGTCTAAACCTGACCCTAACCCTAAACTGAACCCTGAAACTAGCCCTACCAGTAAACTTTTACCTAAACCTAATCCTGACACTACCCCTAGACCTAAACCTAATCCTAAATCTAGCAATAACTCTAGCCCAAGAACTAAACAAAAACTTAGTCCTAGCCCTAACAGTAACCCTTAACCTAAACCAAACAATAAAACTACGCACAGACCTAATGCTACTCCTGATTCTTGCTTTCACCCTAACTCTAATCTGAACATTGACCCTGACACTAACACTAAACCTAGCTCTACAACTGACTCTAAACCAAAATCTAAACCTAACACTAGACCTAGCCATAACCCTAACTCTTAAACTAGCACTAATTAGAACCCTAGATCTTACATTACCCATAGCATTAACCCTAGACCTAAACCTAACACAAAACCTATTCCTAATCCAAGGCCTAAACCTACCATAAGCATGACCCTAACCCTAAACATAGCCCTAACCCTAAGCTTAACCCTCACCTAGACCAAAGCATAGCTCAAAGCCTAACATTTGGCCTAAACATAACCCTAGTCTTATCCCTAACAATAACCCTAACTGTAATCCTATATATTACCCTTATGATAACTCTATTCTTAATGCTAACCCTAGGCCTAACCCTAACCCTATCACAAACCCTAAAACTCTCTATTACCCTAAACCTACCCTGAACCCTAAATCTAACCCTATTCATTACCTGAAACCTAGTAATAATTCTAAGGCTCATTTGAGCCCTATCCCTAAATCTTAACCTAATACAAACCATAACCTTGACCCTGAACTTAAAAAAAAACCCTAGCTCTAAAACTGACCCTTACCCTAAACTTAACACTTACACTAGACTAAGACATAGACCTAATCATACTCCTAACTGTAACACTAGACCTGACATTATCTCTAGCCCTAATTCTAGACCTAAACCTACAACAAATCCTAGCCCTCATCCTAGCCCTAAACCTAGCCTTAATCATAACCCTAACACAATCCTAGCCCTAATCCTAATTCTAACCCTCACTCTACTTCTAAACCTAGCTATAACACATACCTTACACTAAATTTAACCCTAAACCTGGCCCTAATGCTAGGCCTAAGCTGAACACTAACCCTAGTTTTATTTTTTGCCCTGATTTAGCCCTATCCCTAAAACTAACCATAACCCTAGCCCTAAGACTAACTCCTACTCTCACCCTAGCCTTATCCCTACTTCTATCCCTACCATTTACCATAACCTTAAACCTGGCCCTAACCCTTGCTCTATCCTTAGACCTAGCCCTAACAATAGATCTAAACCTAACTCCAAGTCTTAACCTAACCCTAAGCCTAACCCTAACACAAACACTATCCCTAACCCTAACGCCAATCATATAACTAACCCTGACTCTGAATCATATCCTACACACTCACCCTAGGTCTAAACAACACCCTAAACTTAAACAGAACCCTAACAGTAACTCTAGCCATAATTCGAGTCATAAACTTAACCTTAAAACTAACCCTGATGCTGACTCATATCCTAACAGTCACCCTAGCTCTAACGACCGCCCTCACCTTAAAATGAACCCTAACAGTAATCCTAGCCCTTAATTGAGTCCTAACCCTAACCCTAAAACTAAAACTGTCTCTGAATCAATCCTAATATTAATCTAGCTATAAATATCATGCTAACATTAAACCTAATCTTCACACTAGACCTACCCCTATCTCTAGCCCTAATTGGAACCCTAGTTCTTACGTTATTTATTGCCATAACACTATCCCTAACCCTAACACAAAAATTAGCCCTAATCTGAGCCCTAAACCTAAATTTAACCCTAACCGTAACCCTAAATCTAGCCCTAACCCTATCTCTAAGCCTATCCCTTACCTAAAGCAAAACCCTAACCCTAATGGTAACACTAGACCTATCCCTAATCCTTAAGCTAACCAAAGCCCTAACCCTATTAATAGTTAAAACCCTACTGTCACTCTAGCTCTAACTCTATTCCAAACCCTAATCTTAACCCTGACCATTATTTTGACCCTAACACTTACCCTAGGTCTAAACCTGGCCCTAACCCTAGACCAAACCATAACACTAGACCTAGACCTAAATCAAATCCTAAATCTAGCCTTAACTCTACCCTAGATCTAAACAAAACCCTATCCCTAGCCCTCAAAGTAACCCTTAAGCTAACAAAAACACTAATCCTACCCCTAGACCTAAACCTAGTTCTAATTCTGGCCTAACTATTCTAATTCTAACCCTAACTCTAACCCAAACACTGACCCTGCCTTAAAGTGTAACCTACCTCTAAACCTGACCCTAACCAAATATCTAAACCTAACACTAGACCTAGCCATAATCCTAACCCTAAAACCAGCCCTAATCATAATCCAAGCTCTTACATTACCCACAACCCTAATCCTAGGCCTAAACCTAACACAAAACCTAGAGCTAATCCTAGGACTAAGCATAACCCTAACCCTAACCCTAACCTAACACTTGATTAGTCCTAACTCTAACTCAAAGCCTAACCCTTATCCTAAACATAAACCTACACCTATCCCTAAATATACCCCTAACACTAGCCCTAATCCTAAACTTAACCCTAGCCCTAAACCTAGCTCTAAACCTTCCCATTACCCCAAAACTAACTCTAAACCTATTGATAACCCTAGGCCTAACCCTAACCCTAAACCTAACCAGAAAACTAACACTAGACATAATTCTAAACCTCACACTCGCCATAGACCTAACTCTAGCTCAAACCATAACCCTTACCATAAACCTAAACATAACCATAGCCCTAACCTTAAACGTAAACCTCAATCTAACACTAACCATAACCCTATGCCTACATCTAACCATATCCAATACTCTAACCCTAACCCTAATGATGATGCTAGCCCTAATTCAATCCTAACCCTAACCACACTCTAATCTTATCCCTAGACTTAACTCTAAACCTAACCCTCACCCTAGCCCTAACCCTAGCTCAAAACCTAATCCTTATGCTCAACAAAACCCTAACACTAACTCTAGTTCTAACTCTAACCCTAACCCTAACTTAAGACCTATTCCTGACCATAACCCTAGCCCTCACCTTAGCTCTAACCCTATCCATTATCCTAAACATTACCCTTACCATAATGCTAACCCTAGGCCTAACACAAACCCTATCGCTAAACCTAACCATATCAATTACCGTAAAAATTACCTGAACCCTAAACAAAACCCATCATTACTCTAACCATGACCCTAATGCTTATTTGAACCCTAACCCTAAACCCTAACCTCAACCAAACTCTAACCTGATCCTGACCCTAATAATTCCCCTAGCTCTAAACCTTACCCTTAACCCTAAACCTAACCCTTAAACTAGACCTAGCCATAAACCTAATAGTAAAACTGTCGTCTCCTCAACCAGAACCCCACACCTGACATTAGACCTAGCCATAATCCTAGCCCTAACCCTAACAAAAAAACCAGCCCTTATCCTAGCCCTAAACCTAGATTAATCCTAACTCTAAACCTAACCCTAGCTATAACCCCAATACTAACCCTAGCCCTACTCTTATCCCTAATTTCACCCCATCTTTAAACCTAACTATAACCCTAGACCTAAGAATAAATCTAACACTCACTCTATCCCTATCACTAGATCTAACCCTATTCCTTTAAGTAACCCTAACCCTAGCCCTAAACTTAGTCCTAACCCTTGCCCTATCCATAGCCCAAGAACTAACCTTAGATCATAATCTATCTCTAAATCTAACCCTGACCCAAAGCCTAAGCCTAACCCTAACACTAGCCCTAACCCTAACACTAATCCTAAAACTAGCCCTAATCCTAGCCCTAGCCCTAAAACAAAACCGAGCCATAAGCTCTATCCCTAACCTTTAAACTAAACCAAACCGTAACCATACACCTACACCTAGCCCTAGCCCTAATTCAAGTTTAAGCCAAACCCTAAAACTAACCCTGACACTGACTCGGACACTAACACTAATCCTAGCTCTAAACATCACCCCAATCCTAACACGAACCCTAACACTAAACCTGGCCCTACTCTTAACCCTAAAATTAGTCCTAATCTTAACCCCTTGTACTTACATTAGGCATAATCCTAACCCTAGCACTAACTTAACCTAAATCCTAGCCTTAATCTGAGCGCTAACCCAAACTTTAACCCTAACCCTAACCCTAACCCTAACCATAGCCCTAGCCCTAATCATAACCATAACCCTAGCCCTAACCCTATACATTACCATAACAATAACCCTAACCCTAATGCTAACCCTAGGCCTAAACCTAACCCTATCTCCAATCCTATCCCTATCCATTTCCCTAAACCTAACATGAACCCTAAGTCTAAGCCTATCAGTACCCAAACCATTACCCATATGCTAAATCAATCCCTAATTTTAAGCCTTAACCTATTCCAAACCCTAACCTAGACCTTCACCTTAATAATACCCCTAGCCCTAAACCTGATCCTAACCCTATACCTAAACCTTACACTAGACGTACCCATAATCCTAACCCTAAAATAATTCTAGACCTGAAATTAGCCATACTCCTAATACTATTCCTAACCCTAAAACAAACCCTAGCCCTCATCTTAGCCCTAAACATAGCCTTAATCATAACCCTAATCCTAACCCTTATTCTAAACATCACCCTACCTCTAAAACTAACCTACCTTCCCCTAAACTAAATCCTAAATCTAACCCTAATTCTATACTTAAATTGAACACTAACCATAGACCTAAGCCTAGCCCTAATTTAGCCTTATCCTTAACCCAAACCCTAAGCTTAGCCCTAAGACTAACAATAATTCTCACAGTAGCTCTATAGTTAGTTCTAATCCTACCCCTTAGAATAACCCTAACCCTAGCCTTAACCCTTGCCCAATCCTTAGTCCTAGCCCTAACCCTAAGCCTAAGACTCACACTAACACTAAACCTAATCTTAAAGCTAATCATAAAACTAGCCCTAACCCTACAACTAGCAGTAAAACAAAACCAAGCAATTGCCCTAAACCTAAGCCTAACTTAAACTAAACCCTAACACTACACCTAGACCTAACCATAACCTTATTGCGAGTCTTAACCCTAACCTTAAAAGTATACCTGACACTGACTCATAGGTTAAACACACCTTAGCTCAAAACACCATCCTAAACTTAAACCAAAACTTAACAGTAACCTTAGCCATTATTTGAGTCTTAACCCTAACTCTGATCCTGACTCATATCGTAAAACTAACCCTAGCTCTAAATATCACCCTAGCCTTAAGCTTAACCCTAACACTAAAACTACCCCTACCCCTAACCCTAACCCTAAAACTAACCCTAATTGTAACCCTAGTTCTTATATTAGCGATTTCCCTAACCCTAGTCCTAAACCTAACACAAAACTAGCCCTAATCCTAACTCTAAATCTAACTTTAACCCTAACC
Organism: Marmota flaviventris; assembly: GCF_047511675.1. Taxonomy (NCBI): domain Eukaryota; kingdom Metazoa; phylum Chordata; class Mammalia; order Rodentia; family Sciuridae; genus Marmota; species Marmota flaviventris. Next base: position 116,185,848 of record NC_092500.1, read on the forward strand.
CTACCCTAACACTAGCCCTAACCCTATCTCTAACTCAATCCCTTACCCTAAGTGAAACCCTAACTCTATTGGTAAACCTAGACCTATCTCTAATCCTTAGGCTAACCAAAATCCAAACTCTATTAATAGTCCTTACCCTAGCCCTCATTCTAGCTCTAATCCTATCCCAAACCCTTACGCAAATCCTGACCCTTATTCTGACCCTAACACAAAGCCTAGGTCTAAAACTGACCCTCAACCAAGAGCAAACCCTAACACTGGCCATACCACTAACTTATACTTAAACCTAACCCTAACCTTATCCCTAAGACTAACTCTAACTCTCACACTATCCCTATCCCTAGTTCTAAGCCTATCCATTACCATAACCCTAACCCTAGCCCTAAACCTTGCCATATCCTTAGTCCTAGCCTTAGCCCTAGATCTAATCTAACTCGAAATCTAAACCTAACCCTAAGCTTAAGCCTAACACTAAAACTAGCCCTAACCCCTAATGCTAATCGTAAAAGTATCCCTAACCCTAACCCTAGCAGTAAAACAAACTGAGCAATAGCCCTAACCATAAACCTTAACTTAAACCAAAACCTAAAACTACACCTAGACCTAACCATAGCCTTAATTTGAGTCCTAACCCTAACCTTAAAACCCTGACTCATATCCTAACACTCATCCTAGCTCTAAACACCCTCCTAACCTTAAACTGAAACCTAAAAGTAAACCTATTCCTAATTTGAGTCTTAACCCTAACCCTGACCCTGACTCATATCCTAACACTAACCCTAGCTCTAAATATCATCCTAACCATAAACCTAACGGTAACACTAGACCTATCCCTACCCTAACCTAAAAATAACCCTCATTGTAACCCTAGTTCTTACTTTAGCCATTGCCCTAACATTAGCCATAAACCTAACACAAAAACTAGCCCTAATCTGAGCCCTAAACCTAGATTTAACCCTAACCCTAACTGTAGCCCTAACCCTAGCTCTAAGGCTATCTCTTACCCTATGAATAACCCTAGCCCTAATGGTAGCCCTAGACCTATGCCTAATCCTTAGGCTAACCAAAATCCTAACCTTATTAATAGTCCTGACCCTAGCCCTCATTCTAGCTCTAATCCTATCCCAAATCTGAACACTAACCCTGACCCTTATTCTGACCCTAACACAAACCCTAGTTCTAAACCTGACCCTAACACTAGAATAAAACCTAACACTAGCCCTGGACCTAAACCTAATCCTAAATCTAGCCTTACCTCTAGCCCTAGACCTAAACAAAAACGCAGTCCTATGTCTAACAATAACCCTTATCCTAACACAAAAACTAACCCTACCCTAGATCTAAATCTACTCCTAATTCTAGCTGTAACCCTAACTTGAACTCTAACCCAAACACTGACTCTGCCTTTAACAGTAAACCTACTTCTAACATGACCCTAATGAAAATCTAAACCTAACACTAGATCTTGGCATTACCCTAACCCTAAAACTATTCCTAATCATAATCCTAGCTCTTACATTACCCTCAGCTTTAACCCTACGCCTAAACCTAACATAAAACCTAGAGATAAACCTAGGCCTTAACCTAGCCATAATTCTAGTCCTAACCCTAGCTTAAATCCTAATCTTAACCCTCACACTAGCCCTAACCCTAACCCTAACCTAACCGAGCCCTAACCCTAGCTCTAACCCTACCTCTAACCCTAAGCCAAACCATAAACCAAATGCTAACCCTAGTCCTAACTCTAATCCTTAGCCTAACTTAAACACTAACAGTATTACTAGTTCTAATCCTAGCCCTCATTCTAGTTCTAACCCTAATTCTGACCCTTATTCTGATCCTAACAGTAACCCTAGGTCTAAACCTGACCCTAACCCTAAACCAAACCCTAACACTAGTTCTACCGGTAAGCCTATAACTATATCTAACCCTAACACTAGATCTAGACCCAAAATTAATCCTAAATATAGCTATAATTCGAGCCTAGACCTAAACAAAATCCTAGCTTTAGCCCTAACAATAATCCTTAACCTAAACTAAACACTTACCTTACCTAGAGCTAATTCTGGCTCTAAAACTAACTCTAATCCTATCCAGAACACTGACCCTGACCCTAACATTAACCTATCTCTAAACCTGACCCCAACCAAAACCTAGTCCTAACACTAGACCTAGCCGTAACCCTAACCCTTATACTAGCCATAAACATAACCCTAGCCCTAACCCTATTTTAACCCTAATCTTAACCTTAACAGTAGCCCTAACCCTAACCATAATCATAACCCTAGCCCTAAACCTAACACAAAACCTAGCCATAAACCTAGGCCTAAACTTAGACCTAAGTATACCCTAACCCAAACCCTAGCCCTAACACTAACCCTAACACTAACACTTGCATTTGACCTAACCCTAGCATAAATACCTTACCCTACACATTACCCTAGCCTTATCCTAAACCATAACCCTAACCCTAGCTCTCTTATCCTAACCTTAATCCTAGTTCAAACTATAGTTCTAACCCTGTCAATTACCCTAACCCTAACCCTAATTGTAACCCTATCCCTTACACTAAACTTAGCCCTAACAATAAATGTATCCAAAGACCTAACCATAAACCTAAACCTCACCATAGCCCTAACTCCAGCTGAAACATTAAGCCTTACACTAAACCTAATCCTAAGAATAGCCCGAATCCATACCCTAACCCTAACTCTAACCCTAAATCTAACATTATCCATTACACTAAACCTAACCCTAACTGTAATTAAATCTCTAGCAACCTGAACCCTAAACAAAACCCTAATCATAAACATATCCCTAGACCTAAACATAAACCTAAACCTCACCCTAGCCATTACCCTAGCGCAAACACTAATCCTTATCCTAACCTAACCATAACACTAGCCCTAAATCTAACACTTACCATAAACCAAAACTAGTCCTATCCCTAAACCTAACTCTAATTTTAGACATAATCCAAACCATAATTTATCCCTAACCCTAGATCTAAATCTATCCATTATACTAAACATAACCCTAACCTAATGCTAGACTTAACCCTATTGCTAAACCTAACCCATCCATTACCCTCAACCTTAACTGAAACCTAAACCTAACCCTATCCATTACCCTAACCCTAAGCATAAAACTAACACTAATGCAAGCCCTAACCCTAAACTATGACTTAAATCAAATGCTAACCCTGACCATGGCCCTAATAATACCCCTAACTCCAAACCTGACACTTACCCTAAACATAGCTCTGACACTAGAACTAGCCATAACCTAACCCTAAAACTATCCTTAATCATAACCCTAGACTTGACATTAGCCCTAGCCCTAGTTCTAGCTGTGAACCTAACAGAAACCCTAGCCCTAAACCTAGCCTTAATCCTAACCTAAACACTAACCCTAGCCCTAATCCTAATTCTAACCCTCACCCTAGCCCTAAAGCTAGCTATAACCCTACCATTCCCCTAAACTTAATCCTAACCCCAATGCTAATCCTAAGCTTAGCCCTACCCCTAGGCCTAACCTTAACACTAACCCTAGCCCTAATCCTAGCCATAATTTAGCTTTAACCCTAACCCCAACCCTAAGCCTAGTCCTAAATCTAAATCTAACTCTCGTCCTAGCCGTTTCCCTAGTTCTAATTCTATCTCTTACCATAAAACTAACCCTAGCCCTAATCCTAACCCTGGATCTAACCCTAACTCTAAATCTAACCCTAAACCTAAGCCTAAATCTCACCCTAACACTATCCCTAACTCTAACACTAATTCAAAATCTAGCCCTAACCTAGAACTAGCCAAAACAAACAAACAAACAAAACAAAACAAAAAAAAAAAAAAAAAAAAAAAAAAACGAGCAATAGCTCTAAACCTAACACTAACCCATAGAGGTCAAGATGAAGTGAAACCTTAAAACACAAACTGTTCCTGACAGTGAACCTTGAACTGAGAGGCCCAACCTGGGAAACATGGTAATGCTAGGTAAAAGATGAATTCTGACCAGTATCAAAGAAATTTGAACAAAACTAACTCTAACTCAAACATTAGTTCTAACCCGAGCCCTAAACCTAATCCTAAAACTAAGCCTTTCCTTTTTATATAGCTTGATCATAAAAGTCAAAAACTTGGGGTTCCTAGTAGGGTAAGGTAACAGATGAATCCTGCCCAGTATCAAAAATTCTGACCAATAATTGGGGAAGGTGTTTCATTACATGCCTATTTCCCCTGTTTTCTCCTAAAGAGCTCTTGGATAAATTGTTTTTTTATTTTCCTGTTGTCTCCTAAAATGCTCTCGCATAGTGTTGTTTTTGCATGCTTCATCTTTGGGATACTTTCACAAGGATAAAACCAGAGCGTCCTCACAGAGAACTGATTGAGCGTGTGAAGTTTCAAGCAGCTAGCAAAAACCCTGTTTGATTTCCAGCTCCATTTCCATTTACCCATATAGGTCAAAATGAAGTGAAACCTCAAAATAAAAACTGAAATACTGACAGCAAACCAGTGAACCTAGAAGGCCCAAACCTGGGGAACATAGTAAGGCTAGGTAAAAGATAAATTCTGCCTAGTATCAAAGAAATTTGAACAAAACTACTGTAAACCTAACACTAGATCTATCCTTAATCCTAACCCTACAGTTCACCCTAGACTGTTTAGAGAACCTTTGATCATAGAAGTCCCAAGCTAAGGGAGCCTAGTGTGGCAGGCTAACAGATGAATCCTGCACAGTGTCAAAGAAATCTGAGCAAATAATTAGGGGAAGTATTTCAGTACATGCATGTTTCCTTGATTTCTCCAAAAGTGCTCTGGGATAAAGATGCTTTGCATGTTTCAGCTGAGGGCAACATTCACAAGGAACAAACCAGAGAGTGCCCACAGAGAACTGATTGTGTGCAGTTTCAAGCAGCTAGCACCAACCCTGTTTGATTTCGTGCTGTATTTCTTTTCAACACAATAGTTCAAAATAAAGTGAAACCTTAAAATACAAACTGTTCCTGACAGCAAACCATTGAACCGAGAAGGCCCAAACCAGGGAACATTGTGAGGCTAGTTAAAAGATGAATCCTTTCCAGTATCAAAGATACATGAACAAAACTGACTCTAACCCTAACACTAGGTTTAAACCTAGCCCTTACTCTAAACATAAACCTAACCCTAAGCTGTTTAGAGAACCTTTTATCATAGAAGTCCCAAATTAAGATGAATCCTGCACAGTATCAAAGAAATCTGACCAAATAATTTGGGGAGGTAGTTAAGTACACATATATTTCCCTGTTGTCTCCAACAGTACTTTTGGATAAAGATGTTTTTGCATGCTTCAGCTTTGGGAGATTTTCACAAGGAAGAAACCAGAGTGCCCACACAGAACTGATTGAGTGTGTGCAGTTTCAAGCAGTGAGCACCAACCCTGTTCGATTTCAAGTTCCATTTCCATTTACCCGTATAGGTCAAAATGAAGGAAACCTTAAAATACAAACTGTTCCTGACAGCAAACTATTGAAGGGATAAGGCCAAAAACTGGGGAAAATAGTAAGGCTAGGTAAAAGACGAATTATGCCAAGTATCAAATGAATTTGAAGGCCCCAAACTGGGGCACATAGTAAGGCTAAGTAAAAGATAAATCTTTCCAGTATCAAAGAAATATGAACAAAACAATCTCTAACCCTAACACTAGCTCTAATGCTAGCCCTAACCCCAACCATAACTCTAACCCTTTCCTGTTTAGAGAACCATTGATCCTAGAAGTGCCAACCTTGGGGAGCCTAGTGGAGCAAGCTCAAAGATGAAATCTGATCAAATTGTTGGGAAACTTATTTCAGTACATACATGTTTCTCTGTTTCCTCCTTAAGGGCTCTTGGATACAGTTTCTTTTGCATGCTTCATCTTTGGCCTACCTTCAAAAGAAAGAAACCAGAGAATGCCCACTGAGAACTGATTGTGTGAAGTTTCAAGCACCTCCTGCCAACCCTGTTTGATTTCCAGCTCCATTCTCCTCTACACTTCCCTCTCTGGTCCTCACAACCTCAACATATGTGACACCAAGAACTTTCCATGAAATTGGACTTTAAGAACTGAATCACTAGAATTATATAATATAGAGGAATTGCATAGGCCCCACCTCACCACCTCTTTTTTTGCTCTTATTTTCTTTCTCCCTCTATTTACTTGTTATTTTTTTTTCTTTTTTCTTTCTCCCTCTATCCCACTTTCAGCCTCCTAAATTTTACTATTTATACACAGGGAAATTTTATGAGTACAGATAAGGAGTTTGAATTTATACCTTCTTCCATGAATTCCCCCTGTCTATTCATTAGAGTTCTCCTCCAAAGTTGCTAAGTTAGATTTAATCACATACCCTCATTCCTTTCCCCCTTAACATAGCATCCTACACTGACCCTCAGTTTTCTATACACCACCCGAAATGGTATGCCTTTTATGAAACTAATGACTATATTCTAAATAATAATTGAAGCCATCATCTATAGACACAGAGTCTAAATATAAATGTATTTATAATGGTTAGTGTTAGGCTTCAGGTTAGGGTTAGATTTAGAGTTAGGTTTTGATCTATGGTTAGGGCTAGCACTAAGGATAGGACAAGGGTTAGGAATAACATTTGGATTAGGTTTAGTATTATGGTAAGGGATAGAGTTAGAACTAGTGATAGGGCTAGTATGAGAGTCAGAGTTAGTCTTAGGGCTAGTATTAGGGTTAGCGTTAGGGTTAGTGATAGGCTAAATTAGGGCTAGTGTTAGTGTTAGGTTTAGGCCTTGGGTTAGGGTTGGGGTTAGGATTATATTTAGGGTAAGGTATTGGTTTATATCTAGTTTGAGGGCTAGGGCAAGGGTTAGTATTAGGGTTAGGGCTGGGGTTAGGTTTAGGGTTATGATTAAAGCTTGGTTTAGGGCTAGGATGAGGGCTAAAGTTTGTGTTAGGGTTAGGGCTAGTATTAGGGCTAGGGCTAATGTCAGGTTTAGGGTTACAATTACGGATAGATATAGTGTTAGGTTTATGGCTTGGTCCAGTGTAGGGGTTAGGTGTATACTAAGGGTCAGTCCTTAAAACTAGGGTTATTATTAGGGTCAGGATCAAGTTGAGGTTTTAGTTTAGGTTAGGGTTTAGGTTTAGGGTTTGAATTATCATTAGGGATTCGGGTTAAGGTAATGAAAGTGTTAGGTTTAGGGTTTAGGTGTGGTTTAGGGAAATGGATACAGTTATGGTTAGGCCTAGGGTTAGCATAAGCATTATCATTAGGGTAATGGATAGGGTTAGACCTAAGATTAGGGGTAGGGTTATGTATAGGATTAGGGCCTTTGTTTGTATTAGGGTTAGTGTTTAGGTGTGGTTTAGTTTAATGGATAAGGTTAGGATTAGGCCTAGGTTTAGCATAATGAGTAATCATTAGGGTAATGGATAGGGTTAGACCTAAGATTAGGGGTAGGGGTAGGTATAGAATTAGGGCTTTTGGGGGGTTACATTAGATTTATGTTTAGGGTTAAAGCTAGGTTTAGCACCTGGGGATGTGGCTCAAGAAGTAGTTTGCTCACCTGGCATGCACAGGGCCCTGGGTTCGATCCTCAGCACCACATACTAATAAAATAAAGATGTTGTGTCCACCAAAAACTAAAAAATAAATATTTAAAAAAAAAAAACTAGGTTTAGGACTTGGATTAAGGCTAGGTTTTGGGTTAGGTTAGGGCTACGGTTAAGGCTACGGCTAATGTACAAATTAGCGTTATGATTAGAACTAGTGATAGGGTCAGGGATAGGGCTGTGGCTAGTTTTAGTTTTAAATTTATGGTTATGATAATGTTTAGAGCTAGGTTTAATATTAGGGTCAGAGGCAGAGTCCAGATTAGTTTTCAGGTTAGGGTTAGGACTAGAATTAGAGATAGTATTAGGGCTAGGTGTAGGGTGGGGTTATGGTTTTGTTTTGTTTTAGGCCTGGGGTAGAGTTAGGGCTAGTTTTAGGATTAGGGCTAGTGTTAGTGTGAGGTTTAGGCTTAGGTTTAGGGTTAGATTTAGAGATAGGTTTAGATCTAGGTTTTGAGCTAGGGGTAAGGATAGGGCTAGGATTAGGGCTAAGTTTAGGGCTGGTATAGGTTGATGGTAAGGGATAGGATTAGAACTAGGTATAAGGCTAGGGTGAGAGTTAGAGTTAGTCTTAGGGCTAGGGTTAGGGTTGGGTTAGGGATAGGGCTAAATTAGGGCTGGGATTAGGACTAGGGTTAGTGTTAGGGTTAGGCCTAGGTTTAGGGCGAGGGTTAGTATTAGGATTAGGATTAGGTTTAGGATAAAAGATGGGATTATAACTACTTTTAGGACTAGGGTGAGGATTAGATTTAGGGTTATGGTTAGGGATATGTTTATGATTAAGGTCACGTTTATGGCTAAAATGTGGGCTAACGTTTGTGTTAGAATTAGGACTAGGATTAGAGCTAGGGCTAATGTCAGGTCTAGGGTTACAGTTAGGGAGAGTTTTAGGGTTAGGTTTATAGCTAGGTCTATTGTAAGGGTCAGGTTTCTTGTTAGGGTCAGGTTTAGAGCTATGGGTATTATTAGGGTCAGGGTCAGGGTCAAGGTTAGGGTTTTTGTTAGATTAAGGTTTAGGGCTAAGGCTCGAGTTATCATTAGAGTTAGGGATAGATTAATGATAGTTTTAGGTTTAGAGTTCAGGTTAGGTGTAGGGTAACAAATAGGATTAGGGTTAGAGTTAAGGATAGGATTAGGGTTCAGCCTAGGGTTAGCAGAATCGTCAGGGTTATCATTATGTACTGGATAGGGTTAGAGCTAGTGATTGGGCAAGTGTTATGCTTAGGATATGGTCTAGGGTTAGGCCTAGGTTTAGGGTTAGTGCTAAGTTTAGGGTTAGGGTTAGCTTAGGGTTAAAGCTAGGTTAGGGCTTGGATTAGGGCTAGGTTTGCAATAGGTTAGGGCTATGGCAAATGTAAGAAATTTGTTATGATTAGGGCTAGTTTTAGGGTTAATGTTAGAGCTAAGTATAGTTTTTAAGGTTAGGTTTAGGGTTAGGGTGATGTTTAGAGCTAGGTTTAGTTTTAGTGTCAGGGTCTGTGTTCAGTTTAGGGTTATGGTTAATGTGAAAGCCAGAATTAGGACTAGGGATAATACTAGGTGAAGGGTTAGTTTTTGGCTTTAGGCTAAGGGTTATTATTAGGGCTAGGGCTAGGTTTTTCTTTAGGTCTAGGGCTAGAGTTATGGATAGATAAGGATTAGGTTTAGGTCTAGTGCTAGTGTTAGGGTTAGGTGTAGGTATAAGATTACCAGTAGGTCTAGTGTTAGGGTTCGGTTTAGGGTTAGGATCAGGTTTAGACCTATGATTAATGTTCAGGTCAGTATAAGGGTCAGGGTTAGAGTTAGGGTTTGGGTTATGGTTAGAGGTAGAATGAGGACTAGGGTTAGGACTACTTATAGGGTTAGGGTTTGGGTTAGGTTAAGGAATAGAATTAGGATTAGGGTTAGCATTAGGTTTAGGGTTTAGCATAGGGTAAGGGATAGGGTTAGAGCTAGGGTTAGGGTTAGGATTAGGGTTAAAGCTATTTTTAGGGCTCAGATTAGGGATAGTTTTTTTGTTATGGTTATGGCAAGGGTTAGAACTATGACTAATGTAAGAAATATGGTTTTTAGGCTAATTTTAGGGTTATGGTTAGGGGTTAAACCTCTAGTGTTAGTATTAGGTTTAAGGTTAGGGTGAAATTTAGAGCTAGTGTTAGTGTTAGGTTAAGGTCAGGGTAAGTTTTACTTTTAGGGATAGGGTTAGGACTCGAATTAAGGCTAGGGTTAATATAAGGGTTTAGTTTAAGTTTAGGGTGGTGTTTAGGACTAGGGTGAGTGTTAGGATATGATTCAGAGTTAGGGTTAGTATTATAGTTAATATTAGGACTCGAATTAGGGCTAGGGTTAGGTCTAGGTGTGGTGCTAAGCTTTGGTTTAAGTTAAGATTTAGGGTTAGGGCTATTGCTTGGTTTTGTTTTACTACAAGGGTTAGTGTTAGGGCTAGTTTTATGATTAGTGTTAGGGGTAGGGATAGTGTAAATGTTAGGCTTAATCTTAGGCTTAGGGTTAGGTTTAGAGTTAGGGTTAGATTTAGGGTTAGGACTAGGAATAAGGATTTGGCAATGGTTATGGCTAGGTTTAGGGCTAGGTTTAGGGCTAGGTTTAGGATTACAGTAATGGATAGGGTTAGAAGTAGTTATAGGGCAAGTGGGAGAGTTAGAGTTAGTCTTAGGGCTTGGGTTAGGATTAGGGTTAAGGATATGGTTAAATTAGGGCTAGGATTAGGGCTAGGGTTAGTGTTCACTTTAGACCTAGAGTTAGGGTTAGGGTTAGGGTTAAGTTTAGGGTAAGGAATGGCATTATAGCTAGGTTTAGAGATAAGGTGAAGGTTAGAATTAGGGTTAGGGCTATGGTTAGGATTAGGGTAATGATCAAGGCTAGGTTTGGGGATAGGATTGGGGCTATGGCTTATTTTAGTGTTAGGGCTAGGATTAGGGCTAGGGCTACTATCAGATCTAGGGTTATAGTTAAAGATAATTTTAGGGTTAGGCTTATGGCTACATGTAATGTAAGGGTTAGGTTTAGGGTTAGGGTCAGGTTTAGATCTAGGGGTATTTTTAGGGTCAAGGTCTGGGTTAGAAGTTTAGGATAGGTTAAGGTTTAAAGTTAGGGCTTGAATTAGTGTTATGGTTAGTGTTAGTGAAATGATAGGATGAGGTTTACAGTTTAGGTTTGGTTTAGAATAATGCATAGGTTTAGGATTAGGGATAGGGTTAGGTTTAGGCCTAGAGTTATGGTTATGGCAATGGACAGGGTTAGAGATAGGGTTAGGGCTAGGATTATGGTTTTTATTAGGGCTATGTTTAGGATTAAGGTTAGGGTTAAAGCTCCGGTTAGGGCTTTGATTAGGGCTAGGTTTTGGGTTAAGTTAGTGCTAACTTAACTTGTTAGGGTTAAGTCTAATGTAAGTACCAGGGTTACAATTATGGTTAAATTTAGGGTTAGGATTAGTGGTAGGTCTATTGATAGGTTTAGGGTTAGGGTTAGGGTGATGTTTAGACTAAGGTTAGTATTATGGTCAGACTCAGGGTTAGTGTTAGTTCTAGTTTTCAGCTTAAAACTAGAATTTGAGCAAAGGTTAGGGTTAGGGTTTTAGGGTTAAGGGTTGGTTTAGGTTAAGGGTTAGGGTTAGGGCTATGGCTTGGTTTTGTTTTAAGGCTAGGGTTAAAGTTAGATTTAGAGTTAGGGTTAGGGTTAGGGTTAAGCTTAGGGTTAAGGTTTGATTTAGAGTTAAAATTAGATCTAGGTTAGGGCTAGAGCTAATGATAGGTCTAGGGTTAGGACTGGGTTTAGGGCTAGGATTAGGGTTCCAGTTAGGGATAGGGTTAGAACTAGGCTAGGGTGAGAGTTAGAGTTAGTAGTAGGGCTTGGCTTAAGGCTAGGGTTAGGAATAAGTCTAAATTAGGGCTAAAATTAGGGCTAGGGTTAGTTTGGGGGTTAGGCCTAAAGTTAGGTTTGGAGTTAGGATTAAGGCTAGGTTTAGTGCTAGGATAAGGGCTGGGGTTTGTGTTAGGTTTAGGGCTAGAATTAGGGTTATGGCTAATGTCAGGTCTAATCTTACAGTTGGTGATAATTTTAGGATTAGTGTTATTTCTAGGTCTAGTGTAAGGGTTAAGTTTACTGTAAAAGTCAGCTTTAGAGCTAGGAAATATATTAGGGTGAGAGTCGGTGTTAGAGTTTGCTTGAGGTTAGGTTTTAGGGTTAGGGCTTGAATTAGCACTAGGGTTGTGGGTTAGGGTAATGATAGGGTTTTGTTTAGAGTTTACATAAGGTTTATGGTTATTGATAGGGTTAGGGTTCGCAAAAGGGTTAAGGTTAGGCCTAGGGTTCACATTAGAGTAAAGGTTATGGTTAGAATAATGGATAGTTTAGAGCTAAGTTTAGGGCTAGGTTTATGGTTAGGAATAGGTCTTGAATTAGGGTTAGGTTTAAGGTTAAAACGAGGGTTAGGCTTAGGGTTTTTTTTTTTAGCATAAGGGTTAGGTTTTGAGCTAGGATTAGGACTAGGGTGAGGGTTAGGTTTAGGGTTACTTCTAGGAATAAGATTATAGTACTCATAGGGTTTGGGTTAGGATTAGGGCTAGGGACATCATTTGGGATAAGGTTAGGGTTAGGGTAATGTATACAATTAGATACAGATTTAGGGCTATGTTTAACATTAGATTGTGGTTTAGGCTTAGAGTTAGGGCTATGGTTATGTTTAGGTTTATAGTAAGGGTTAGGGTTTGAGCTAGGGTTAGGTCTATGGCAAGTGTGAGGTTTAAGGTAAGGTCTAAGTTTAGTTCTCCATTTAGGTTTAGGTTTAGCATTAAGTCTAGATTATTCCATAAGCTTAGGTTTAGGTTTACAGTAATGGGTAGGTTTAGAGCTAGGTTTAGGGCTAGGGTTAAGATTAGGATTAGGGCTAAGGTTAGGGTTAGATTGAGGGATAGGTATGGTTTATGTTTAGAGTAATGTTTAGCCTTTGAACTAGGATTAGGACTAAGGCGAGGGTTAGGTTAGGGTTAGGGCTAGGGTTAGTGTTAGGGTTATGCTTAAGGCTTGATTTAGGCCTAGGATTAGCTCTAGGTTTTTGTGTTAGGTTTAGGCCTAGGGTTAGGGCTATGGGTAATGTAAGAGCTACGGTTATGTTGAAGGCTAGTTGTAGGGTTAGGGTTATGGCTAGGTCTAGTGTTAGGTTTAGATTTTGGGGTAGGGTCAGATTTATAGATAGGTTTACTCTAAAGGCAGGGTCAGTGTTTGGGTTAGAGTTAGTGTTAGGGTTACAGCCAGAATTAGGACTAAGTTTAGGTCTAGTGGTAGGATTAGTTTTTGAGTTAGGTTAAGGATTATGGTTAGGACTAGTTCTAGGTTTATGTTTAGGTCTAGGGGTAGAGTTAAGGCTAGATTTAGGATTTGGTTTAGGTCTAGGGCTAGTGTTAGTGTTTGGTCTAGGGTTAGGGTCAATTTTAGACCTAAGTTTAGTGTTAGTGTCAGAATAAGGGTCAGGGTTAGCGTAGCGTTAGGGTTTGAGATAGGTTTAGAGCTAGAATGAGGGCTAGGGCTAGGACTATGAATAATGTTAGGGTTTTGGTTAGCCTAAGAATTAGAGATAGGTCTAGGATTACCATTAGGGTTAGCGTTTTTCTTAGGTTAAGGGATAGCCTTAGATCTAGGGTTAATGCTAGAATTAGGGTTAAGGTTAGGGTTAAATATTGGTTTAGAGCTTGGATTAGGGCTAGTTTTTGTGTTAGGTTTAGGGCTAGATTTGGGCATTGGCTAACGTAAGAACCAGGGTTACAATTAGGATTACTTTTAGGGTTAGGGTTAGGGGAGGTCTAGTGTTAGGTTTAGGTTTAAGGTTAGGGTAATATTTAGAGCTGGGGTTATTGTTAGGATATGAGTCAGCAACAGGGTTAGTTTTAGGGTTAGGGTTAGGACTTAAATAAGGGCTAGGGTTACTGTTAGTGTTTGGTTTAAGGTAAGGGCTGTCTTTAGAGCTAGGGTGACTCTTAGGATATCAGTCATGGTCAGGGTTTGCTTTAAGGTTAGGATTATGACTTGAATTAGGGCTAGGGTTACTTTTAGTGTTTGGTTTAAGTTTAGGGTGGTCTTTAGAGCTAGGTTCAGTGTTAGGATATGAGGCAGGGTCAGGGTAAGTTTTAAGGTTAGAGTTAGGACTCGAATTAGGGCTAGGGTTATGTCTAGGTGTAGTGCTAGGGTTTGGTTTAAGTTAAGATTTAGGGTTAGCCTGTTGCTCAGTTTTGTTTTAGTCCTAGGTTTAGGGTTTGGGCTAGTTATAAGATTAGCATTAGGGTTAGGGCTAGTGTTAATGTTAGGCTTAGGCTTTGGGTTAGGGTTAGATTTGAATTTAGCATTAGATCTAGGATTAGGGCTAGGTCTAAATATAGGGCAAGGATTAGGACTAGAGTTATGGTTACGGTAACAGATAGGGTTAGAACTAGGGCTAGGGCTATGGTGAGAGTTAGTCTTAGGCCTAGGGTTTTGGTTAGTTTTAGGGATAGGGCTAAGTTAGGGCTAGGATTAGGGCTAGGGTTAATGTTCACCTTAGGCCTAGAGTTAGGGCTAGGGTTATAGTTAATTTTAGGGTAAGGTATGGTGTTATATCTAGGTTTAGAGGTAGGGTGAGGGTTAGAATTAGGGTTAGGGCTAGGGTTATGGTTAGGTTTATGATTAACGCTATGTTAAGGGCTAGGATGAGAGCTAGGTTTTGTTGTAGGGTTAGGTCTAGTATTAGGGCTAGTCAGGTCTAGTGTTCCATTTTGGGGTATATTTAGGGATAGGTTTGTGTCTATGTCTAGTGTAAGTGTTAGGCTTTGGGTAAGGGTCAGATTTAGAGCTAGGTGTATTTTTAGGGTCAGGATTAGGGTCAGGGTTTGTTTTAGTTTAACATTTAGGGATAGGGATCAAATGAGCATTAGGGTTAGATTTAGGGTTAGGGCAATTGAATGGGTTAGGTTTAGGTTTCAGGGTAGGTTTAGGGCAATGGAGAGCTTTAGGGTTAGCAAAAGGATTATGGTTATGCCTAGGTTAACATTAGGTTAGGGTTATCATAAGGATAATATATAGGGTTAGATCTATGGTTAAGGCAAGAGTTAGGATAGGATTAGGGCTAGAGTTAGGTTAGGTTTTGGGTTAGGGCTAGTAACCCTAGCTTAGGGTTAGGGTCAGGGTTATATTTAGGGTAAAGTTTGGGATTTGAGCTAGGGTTAGGTCTAGGACGGGGGTTAGGTTTAGTGTTATGGTCAGGTTTTAGTTTATTGTTAGGGCTAGTGTTTTCATTAGGGTTAGGATTAGGTTTAGGGTAACAGATTGGTTTAGATGTAAGGAAGTTTTATTGTTAAGGTTAGGTTTCAGTTTAGTTTTAGGGCTAGGTTTAATATTGGTTTAGATGTAAGGAAGTTTTATTGTTAAAGTTAGGTTTAGGTTTAAGTTTAGTTTTAGGGCTAGGTTTACTATTGGTTTTAGTGTAAGATTTAGGGTTTGAGTTATGGTTAAGGCTATGGAAAGTTTTAGGTTTAGGGTTAGGTCTAGGGTTAGGCTTATGGTTTGGGTTAGGGTTTTGGTTAGGGTTAGGGATAGGGTTATCATTAGGGTTAGGGTTAGAGTTAGGATAATGGCCAGCGTTAGAGATAGTGTTAGGTCTAGGGTTAAGGTTAAAATTAGGGCTACGGTCAGGGTTATGGTTAGGGATAGTGCTAGGTTTATGTTTAGGCTAAGGGTTAGGCTTTGAGCTAAGGTTAGTACTAAGGTGTGGGTTGGGGTTAGGGTTAGGACTAGGGTTAGGGTTAGGGTGAGGGTTATGCTTAGGGTAGGTTTAGGCCTTGATTATGGTTAGGGTTATTTAAGTTTTGTGTTAGGTTTAGTCCTAGGGTTAGTGCTATGTGTAATGTAAGTTCTAGGGTTCTGATTAGAGTTAGCTTTAATGTTTGGGTTACGGTAGTTTTAGTGTTAGGTTTAGGTTTTGTGTTAGGGTCAGGTTTAGAGCTAGGTTTAATGTTAGTGTCACGGCCAATGTTCCAGTTAAAGTTAGGGTTAGGGTGAAACCAGAATAGGACTAAGGTTAGGTCTAGTAGTAGGGTTAGTGTTTGGTTTAGGTTTAGGGTTATTGTAGGGCTAGCACTAAGTTTTTGTTCAGGTCAAGGGCTAGAGTAATAGCTACATTTAGGATTAGGTTTAGGTATGGGGCTAGTGTTAGTATTAGGTTTAAGTATAAGTTTACTGGTAGGGATAGTTTCAGGTTTTGGTTTCATTTTAGGGTCAGGTTTAGACCTATAATTAGTGTTAGGGTCAGAATAAGGGTGAAGGTTAAGGTGAGGTTTTGGGTTAGGGTTAGATCTAGAATGAGGGCTAGTATTAAGACTAGTAATAGGGTTATTGTTTGGGTTTGGCTAAGGATTAGGATTAAGACTAGAGTTAGCACTATGAATAGAGTTTGGCTTAGGGTAATGGATAGGATTAGAGCTAGGTTTAGGGCTAGGATTAGGGTTAGGTTTAGGGCGAGTTTTAGGGTTAAAATTAAGGTTAAATCTAGTGTTAGGGCTCGGATTAGGGCTATTTTTGTGTTAGAGTTAGGGCTAGGGTTTGGCTAAGGCCAATGTAAGAACTAGGGTTATGATTAGGGTTAGTTTTAGGGTTAGGGTTTCGGCTAGGTCTAGTGTTAGCATTAGTTTTAGGGTTAGGGTGATATTTAGAGCTAGGTTTTGTGTTTGGATATGAGTCAGAGTGAGGGTTAGTTTTAGGCCTAGGACACGAATTAGAGCTCGGGTTATGGCTAGTTATGGGTTAGAGTTTGTTTTAGATTAAGTTTTATGGTTAGAGCAATGGCTCGGTTTTGTTTTAGGGCTAGGGCTTGGATTAGGGCTAGTTTTAGGATTAGCAATAGTGTTAGAGCTAGTTGTAGAATGAGGTTTAGGCTTAAGATTAGGGATAGATTTAGAGTTATGGTTAAATCTAGGGTTAGGGCTATGGCTAGGTTTAGGGCTCAGGTTAGGGCTATTGTAAGGGTTATGATAACGAATAGGGTTATAAATAGAAATAGGGCTAGGGTGTGAGTTAGAGTTAATCTTAGGGCTAGGATTAGGGGTAGGGTTAAGATTAGCATTCAAATAGGGCTAGGATTAATGCCATGATTAGTGTTAGGTTTAGGCCTATGGTTAGGGCTAGGGTTAGGCTTAGTTTTAAGGAAAGGGATGGGGTTATATATCTGGGTTCAATGCTAGGGCTAGGGTTACATTTAGGGATAGGGCTAAAGTGAGGGTTTGGTTTAGGATTAAGTCTAAGTTTAGGGCTAAAATGAGGGCTAGGGTTTGTGTTAGGGTTAGGGCTAGGATTAGGGCTAGGGATAATGTCAGGTCTAGGGTTATGGTTAGGGATAGTATTAGGGATAGGTTTATGACTAGGTCTAGTGTAAGGGTTAGGTTTAGTGTAGGGGTCAGGTATAGAGCTAGGTTATTATTAGGGTCAGAGTATGGGTTAGGGTTTGGTTTGGGTTAAGATTTAAGGTTAGGGGCTGGGGATGTGACTCAAGCGGTAGCGCGCTCGCCTGGCATGCGTGCGGCCCAGGTTCGATCCTCAGCACCACATACAAAGATGTTATGTCCGCCAATAACTAAAAAATAAATATTAAAAATTCTCTCTCTCTCTCTCTCTCTCTCTCTCTCTCTCTCTCTCTCTCTCCTCTCTCTTTATAAAAAATGTGATTTAAAAAAAAAGACTTAAGGTCAGGGATCAAATTAGCATTAGGGTTAGGGTTGGGGTTAGAGCAATGGATAGAATTAGGTTTACAGTTAATGTTAGGTTTAGAGTAATGTGTAGGGTTAGTGTTATGGATAGGGTTAGGGTCAGGCCTAGGGTTAGCATTTGGTTTAGGCTAACCAATGAATAGGTTTAGTGCTTGTGTTAGGGCTTTGGTTAAGGTTAGGATTAGAGCTAGGGTTTGGGTTACTCCTAGGGTTAATGTTAGGGTTCGGTTTAGGGTAAGTGTTAGGGCTTGAGCTAGGGTTAAGGCTAGGGCGAGGGTTAGGGTTAGAATCAGGGCTACTGTTAAGTTTAGGGTAAGGGTTAGGTTTAGGGTTAGGGTTAGAGCTAGGGTTAGCATTATGGTTAGGGTTATGTTTAAGGTAATAGATAAAGTTAGAGCTAGGATTTGGGCTATGGTTACACTTAGGATTAGGGATAGGGTTAGGGTTAGCTTTAGAGCTAGGATTACATTTAGACTAAGGGGTAGAGTTTGAGCTATGGTTACGGCTAGGTCAGGAATTAGGTTTAGGGTTTGAGCTAGGGTTAGGGTTAAGGTTATGCTTAGGTCTAGGTTTAGGGCTTGTATTAGGGCTAGGTTTTGTGTGAGGTTTATGGCTAGTGTTAGGGCTATGGGTAATGTAAGAGCTAGGGTTATGGTTATGGCTAGTTTTTTGAGTTAGGGTTATAGATATGTCTATTGTTAGGTTTAAGTTTTGGGTTAGGAAAAGGTTTAGATCTAGGGTTTGTATTAGGGTAAACATCAGTGTTTGGGCTTATGTTTATGGCAAGATTTAGAACTAGGGTTAGGTCTAGGGCTAGACTTAGTCTTTGCGTTAGGTTAATGGTTATTTTAGGGCTAGGGCTAGGTTTTTGTTTAGAACTAGGGCTAGAGTTATGGCTGTATTTAGGATTAAGTTTAGGTCTAGTGATAGTGTTATGGTTAGGTTTAGGTATAGGTTTACTGGTAGAGCTAGTGTTAGGGTTCGGTTTAGTGTTAAGGTCAAGCTTTGACCTAGGGTTAGTGTTAGGGTCAGAATAAGGGTAAGGGTTAGGCTTAGGCTTTGGGTTAGGGTTAGAGATAAAATGAGGGCTGGGGTTAGGACTAGTAATATAGTTAGGGTTTGGAGTAAGCTAAGGATTAGGGTTAGAACTAGGGTAGCATTAGGGTGAGAGTTTGGCTTTGGGTAAGGAATAGGTTTAGAGCTAGGGTTTGGGTTAGTGTTAGGGTTAGGGTTAGGATTAGGGTTAAATCTAGGGTTGAGGCTCAGATTAGCACTAGGTTTTGTGTTAGGGTTAGGGCTCTGGCTAATGTAAGAACTAGCTTTACTGTTAGAGATAGTTTTAGGGTTAGTATTAGGGCTAGGGCTAGTGTTTGGGTTAGGTTTAGGGTTAGGGTGATATTTAGAGGTAGGGTTAGTTTTAGGGTCAGAGTCAGGGTCAGTATTAGTTGTAGGGATAGGGTTAGAACTAGGTGTAGCCTTAGGATTTGGTTTAGGTTAAGGGTTAGTATTAGGGTTACAGCTCAGTTTTATTTGTGGGCTATGGCTAGGGTTAGGGCTAGTTTTCAAATTAGAATTAGAGTTAGGGCTAGTGTTAGGGTGAGGTTTAGGTTTAGAGTTAGGGTTAGATTTAGAATTAGGGTTAGTTCTAGGTTTAGAACTATGGCTAGGGTTAGTACTAAATTTAGGGCTAGTGTTAGGGTTAGGCAATAGATAAGGTTCGTACTAGAAATAGGTCTAGGGCTAGAGTTAGGGTTAGTCTTAGGGCTAGGGTTAGAGTTAGGGTTACAGTTAACAATGAATTGTGGCTAGGATTAGAGTATGGTTAGTGATAAGATTAGGCTTAGGGTTAGGGCTAGGATTAGTGTTAGTGATAGTTTATGGTTAGGGTTAGGTATAGGGGAAAGTATGTGGTTATACCTAGGTTCAGAACTAGGGCGAGGGTTGAAATTAGGGTTTGGACTAGGGTTAAAATTTTGGTTAGGATTAAGGCTAGGTTTAGGGCTAGGATGAGGGCTTGGGTTTGTGTTAGGTTTAAGGCAAGATTTAGGTAGAGTGCTAAATGTCAGATCTAGGGTTACGGTTAGGGATACTGTTAGGGTTAGTTTTATGGCTAGGTCTAGTTTAAGGGTAAGGGTCAGTTTAGAGATAGGTGTGATTTTAGAGTCAGTGTCTTGCTCAGAGATTGAATTAGGTTTTGGTTTAGTTTTTGGGCTCGAATTATCACTAGGGTTAGCATTAGAGTTAGGGTTAGAGTATTTGATAGGGTTAGGTTTTGTGTTTAGTTTAGGTTTAGGTAAGGATAAGGTTAGTGTTAGCGATAGGTTTAGGGTTGGGCCTAAATGGATAGGGTTAGAATTAGGTTTAGGACTAGGGTTAGTGTTAGGTTTAGCGTAACTGTTAGGGTTTGAATGAGGATTAGGACTATAGCAAGGGTTAGGTTTACAGTTAGGTCTAGGGTTAGATTTACAGTTAGGGTTAGTGTAGGTTTAGGGTTAGTACTAAGGTTAAGTTTACAGTTAGTGTTAGAGTAGGTTTAGGGTTAGGGCTAGTGTTATCATGATGTTTATAATTAGGGTTAGGGTAATGGGTGGGGTTAGAGCTATGTTTAGAGCTATGTTTGGGTTAGGCTTATGTTTATGGTAATGGATAGGTTTAGGTCTAGGGTTATGGTTAGGATTAGGGCTAGGATTAGGGTTAGGGTTAGGTCTAGGGTAGTGTTAGGGTTAGGTTTAGGGTAAGTGTTAGGGTTTGAGCTATGGTTAGGGCTAGGGCGACCGTTAGGGTTAGTGTCAGGTCTAGGTTTAGGATTAGGGTTAAGTTTAAGGCTGGGGTTATCATTAGGGTTAGGGTTATGTTTAGGATTGAATAGGGTGAGATAGACTTAGGGCTAGGATTATGGTTAGGGTAAAGTGTAGGGCTAGGTTTAAGTTTAGGGCCAGATATAGTGTTAGGGTTAGGTTTAGGGTAATTGTTAGGGCTAGGGTTTGGGTTAGTTTTAAAACGAGGTGTAGGGCTCAGTTTAGGGATAGGTTTTGAGTTAGGTTAGGGCTACAGGTAATGTTAGAACTACAGTTATGATTAGGGCTACTTTTAGGGTTATGGTTGGGGCTAGTATTAATTTTAGTTTTAGGTATACTTTTAGGGTGATGTTAGTGCTAGGGTTAGTATAAGGTCAGAGTCAGACTCAAGGTTAGTTTTAGGGTTAGGTTAGTACTGGAATTAGGGCTAAGGTTAGGGCTAGGTGTAGGGTTAGGTTTTGGTTTAGGTTAAAGTTTAGGGTTAGGTCTATGGCTCAGTTTTGTTTTAGGGCTTGAACTAGATTAGGGCTAGATTTAGGATTAGTGTTAGTGTTAGGGCTAGTGTTAGTGTGAAGTTTAGGCTTAGGGTTAGGGTTGGTCTTAGAGTTATGGTTAGTTCTAGGATTAGGGCTAGGGCTAATGTTAGGGCTAAGGTTAGGGCAATTGTTAGGGTTACGGTAAGGGATAGGGTTAGATCTAGGAATAGGTCTAGGTCGAGAGTTAGTGTTAGTCTTAGTGCTATTGGTAGGGTTAGGGCTAAATTAGGGCTAGGATCAGGTCTAGGGTTAGTGGAAGGGTTAAGTATAGAGATAGGGTTAGATTTGGGGGAAGGGATGGGGTTATAACAAGGTTCAGAACTAAGGTGAGGGACAAAATTAAAGATAGGACTAGAGTTAGGGTTCAGGTTAGGATCAAGGCTAGGTTTAGGGCTAGGATGAGGGCTAGTGTTTGTGTTAGGATTATTGCAAGAATTAGGGCTATTGCTAATATCAGGTCTAGGGTTATGGTTAGGGATAGTTTTCGGGTAAGATTTATTCCTAGGTCTAGTTTCAGAGTTAGGTTTAGGGTGAGGTTCAAGTTGAGAGCTAGGTGTATTATAATTCAGAGTCAGGTTTTTTGTTTTGGCTAAGTTGAGGTTTAGGGTTATGGCTCAAATTAGCATTAGGTTTGAGTTAGGGTTAGGGTAATGGATAAGGTTAGGTTTAGGCTTCATGTTAGGTTTAGGGCTCAGGTTAGATTTAGGGTAATGGATAGGGTTAGAGTTAGGCCTAGGGTTAGCATTAGGTTTATGGTTATCATGAGGGTAATGGATAGGGTTAGAGCTAGGGTTAGAGCTAGGGTTATGTTTAGGATTAGGGCTAGAGTTAGGGTTAGGATTAGGGTTAAGGCTAGGGTTAGGTTTAGGGTATGGGTTAAGGTTTGAGCTAGGGTTACTGCTAAGGATAGGATTAGGTTTATGATTAGGTGTAGGGTTAGGATTAGGGTTAGGTTTTGGGCTAGGGTTATGTTTAGGGTAAGGGCTAGGGTTTCAGCTAATGTTAGTGCTAGGGCTAGGTCGAGAATTAGGTTCAGCCTTAGGTCTAGGGACAAGATTATGGTAGGTTTAGGTTTAGGGTTAAGGTTAGGGCTAGGGTTATCATTAGGGTTAGGATAAGGGTTAGTGTAATGGATATGGTTAGATGTAGGTTTAGGTTTAGACTTAGGGTTAGATTTAGTTTTAGGGTTAATGTGAAGGCTACAGTTATGTTTAGGTTTATGGTACGGGTTAGGTTTGGGCTAGGGTTAAAGCTATGGTGAGTGTTAGTTTTAGAGTTAGGTCTATTGTTAGTTTTCTGGTTATGGTTTGGTTTATGGTTAGGGTTAAGGCTAGGGTTACTGTTAGGGTTCAGTTTAAGGTTAGTGTCATGTTTAGAGCTAGGCTGAGTGTTAGGATATGAGTCAGGGTCAGGGTTAGTTTATAGGTTAGGGTTAGGAATCGATTAGGGCTAGAATTAGTTTTTGTTGTAGTTTAGTTTTTGGTTTAAGTTAAGGTTTAGGGTTATGTCTATTGCTCAGTTTTGTTTTAGTCCTAGGGTTAGAGTTAGGGCTAGTTTACAATTAATATTAGGATTAGGACTAGTGTTAGTGTTAGGCTTAGACTTAGAGTTAGGGTTACATTTATAGTTAGGTTAGATCTAGGATTAAGCTAGGATTAAGGATAGGGCAAGGGTTAGGGCCAGGGTTAGAGTTATGGAAAGAGATAAGTTTAGAACTAGGGATAGGGCTAGTGTGAGAGTTAGAGTTAGTGATAGGGCTAAAATTAGAGTTAGGGTTGGGGATAGGGTTAAATTAGGACTAGGATTAGGGCTAGCATTTGTGTTTAGCTTAGGCCTAGTGGTTAGGTTTAAGTTTAGGATAAAGAATGGCATTATAGCTAGGTTTACACGTAGGGTGAGGCTTCAAGTTAGGGTTAGGGCTAGGGTTGGGTTTAGGGTTATGATTAAGGCTAGGTTTAAGTCTACGATGAGGGCTAGTGTTTGTATTAGATTCAGGGTGAGGATTAGTGCTAGGGCAAATATTATATCTAGGGTTATGGTTAAAGTTAGTTTTGGGATTAGGCTTATGGCTACGTCTAGAGTAAGGGTTAGGTTTAGCATAAGGGTCAGGTTTAGAGCTCAGGGAATTATTAGGATTAGGATTTGGCTTAGGTAAGGATTTAGGTTTAAGGCTCAAATTAGCATGAGGGTTAGGGTTAGGTTATAGTTAGTGTTTGTTTTAAGGTTCAGGTTTGGTTTAGGGTAATTGATACAGTTAGCGTTAGTGATAGGGCTAGGTTTAGGCTTAGGGTTAGCATTAGTGTAAGGTTTATGGTTAGGGTAATTGATAGGGTTAGAGCTTAGGTTAGAACTAGAGTTATGGTTAGGAATATGCCTTGAGTTAGGGTTAGAGTTAGTGTTAGAACTAGGGTTAGGGTTAGGTTTAGGGTTATGTTTAGCATAAAGGTTAGGTTTTAAGCTAGGGTTAGGGCTAGGTTTAGGGTTAGGTCTAGGGATAGGATTATGGTAGGTTTAGGGTTAGGGTTAGAATTAGGGCTAGGGTTATCATTAATGTTAGGGTTAGGGTTAAGGTAACGGATAGGGTTAGGTTAGGTTTAGATTTGGTTTAGAGTTAGAATTAGTGATAGTTTTAGGATTAGAGCTATGATTCTGTTTAGGTTTATGGTTAGGTTTATGGTTTGATCTAGAGTTAGGGCTATGCTGAGTTTAATTTTAAGATTATGTCTATGGTTAGTTTTTGGTTAGGGTTTGGGTTTACATTTAGGGAAAGGATCAGATTAAGAGCTGGGGTATTACTAGCATCAAGGTCAGGGTTTTGGTTAGGTTAATTATTAGTGTTAAGCTCAAATTAGCATTAAGGTTAGAATTATGGTTAGGGTAATGGATAGTGTTAGGTTTAGGTTTCAGGTAATTTTTAAGGTAATGGATATGGTTAGGGTTTGTGATAGGTTTAGGGTTAGGCCTAGGCATTAGGGTTAAGGTTATTGTTAGGGTAATTTATAACCTTAGACCTAGGGTTAGGGCTAGGATAATGGTTAGGATTAGGGCTAGAATTAGGGTTAGGGTCAGGGTTAGGGCGAGGGTTACACTTAGGATTAGGTTTAGGGTACAGTTTATGGTTTGAGCTAAGATTTTTGCTATGGCTAAATCTAATTTAGGGTTTGGTCTAGGGTTATGGTCATGGTTAGTGCAACGGTAAGGGCTAGGGTTATCATAAGGGTTAGGGTAATAAGTTTAGATGTCAGGTTAAAGAAAGGGTTAGGTTTAGGTTAGCATTAGGTTTAGGTTTAGGATTAGGGTTAGGGTTTGAGCTAGCTTAGATTTAGTGTTAGGGTTAGGTTAACTGTTAGTTTTAGGGTTAGGTTTATGTTTAGGGTTATGGTAGGTTTAGCTTTAGGTCTAGTGTTATCATTAGGGTTAAGTTTAGGGTTAGGGTATTGGGTAGGGTTCGAACTAGGGTTAGGACTAGGGTTAGGGCTAGGATTAGGGCTGGGATTAGGATTAGGGTTAGGCCTTGGGTTAGTGTTATGGTTAGGTTAAGTGTAAGGGTTAGGAATTGAGCTAGGTTTAGGCCTAGGGTGAGGGTTAGGGTTACAGTCTGGGCTAGGGTAGGATTAGGGTTAGGTTTAGGGCTAGGATAAGAATTCGTTTTAGGATTATTGCTAGTGTAATGGATATAGTTAGAGCAACAGTTTAAGCTATGGTTACAGTTAGGATTAGGGCTAGAGTTAGGGTGAGGTTTAGGGTTTGGGCTAGGGTTATTTTTAGGTAAGGTTTAGGGTTTGAGCTGGGGTTATGGCCAGAACTAGGGTTAGGGTTGGAGTTAGGGCTAGGTTTAGAGTTAGGGTTTTGCTTAGGGTTCGGTTTAGGGCTACTGTTAGGTATATGGGTAATGTAAGAGCGAGAGTTATGGTTATGGATAGACTTAGAGTTCATCTAGTGTTAGGGTTAGTTTTGGGGTTAGGATAAGGTCTAGAGCTAGGGTTTTTTGTTAGGGTAAGTGTCAGGGTTCAGGTTAGGATTAGGTTTAGGGTTAGGTTCAGAATGATGACTAGGATTAGGTCTAGGGGTAGAGTTAGTGTTTGATTTAGGTTAAGGATTATTGTTAGGGCTAAGGCTAGGGTTATGGCTATATTTAGGATTACATTTAGGTCTAGGGCTAGTGTTAGTGTTGGATTTACGGTTAGGGTTACTGCTAGGGCTAGTGTTAGGTTTCGGATAAGGGTTAGGGTCAGGTTTAGTGTTAAGGTCAGAATAATTGTCAGCTTTAGGTTTAGGGTTTGGGTTAAGTTTAGAGCTAGAATGAGGGCTAGGTTTAGGAGTAATAATAGAGTTAGGGTTTCGGATAGGCATAGAATTAAGGTTAGGACTAGGGTAGCAATAGGGTGAGGTTTTGAATAAGTGTAAGAAATAGGGTTAGAACTAGGATTATGACTAGGGATAGGGTTAAGGTTAAGGCCAGGGTTAGGGTTAGGGTTAAAACTAGGGTTAGGACTTGGATTAGGGCTAGGTTTTGTGTTAGGTTTAGGGCTATGGCTAATTTAAGAACTGGCATTATTATTAGGGCAAGTTTTAGGGTTAGGTTTAGGTTTAGGGTTAAAATTAGACTTAGATCTATGGTTTATGGTTATGTCTAAAGTTAGGTTTAGGGTAGATTTAGGGTAAGGGCTGGGTTTATCATCAGGGTTAGGGTTTGGGTTAGGGTAATGGGTAGGGTTAGAGCTAAGTGTTAAGGTCAGAGTCAGGGTTAGTATTAGTTCTAGGGTTAGGGTTAGGACTTGAATTAGGGCTAGGGTTAGGGCTAGGTGTAGGGTTAGGGTTTGGTTTAGGTTAAAGTTTAGGGTCAGTGCTATGGCTTGGTTTTGCTTGAGGGCTAGGGCTAGGGTTAGGGCTAGTTTTCAAATTAGCGTTAGGGTTAGAGCTAGTGTTAGGGTGTGGTTTAGGCTTAGAGTGGGGTTAGATTTAGAGTTAGGGTTAGATTTAGGTTTAGAGCTACAGAGAAGGTTAGGGCTAGGGTTAGGGCTAGGGTTTGAGTTATCATAAGGGATAGGGTTAGAACTAGGGATAGGTCTAGGGTGAGAGTTAGAGTTAGTGTTAGTGTTAGGGTTAGAATTAGGGTTAGAATTAGGGCTTAATTAGGGCTAGAATTAGAGTTAGGCTTAGTATTATGGTTCAGCCTAGGTTTATGGCTAGGGTTATGGTTATGGTTATGCTTATGGTTATGGTTAGGTATGATGTTATAGCTAGCTTTAGAACTAGGGCGAGGGTTAAATTAGAGTTAGGTCTATGTTTAGGGTTAGGTTTAGTATTAAGACTAAGATTAGGGCTAGGATTAGGGCTAGAGTTTGTCTTAGGGTTACAGCTTCATTAGGGCTAGGGCGAATGTCACGTCTAGGGTTATGGTTAGAGATAGTTTTAGAATTAATATTATTAGGGTTACGATTAGGTTTATGGAGATGGTTAGGTTTAGGGTTCAGGTTAGGTTTAGGTTAATGTATAGGTTTAGGGTTAGGAATATGTTTAGGGTTATCCTAGGGTTAGCATTAGGGTTAGGATTAGGATTAGGGTAATGGATAGAAATACAGCTCGGTTAGGGTTAGGTTTATGGTTAGGATTAAGGCTAGGGTTAGGGTTATGTTTTGGGTTATGTCAAGGGTTAGGGTTAGGTTTAGGGTAAGGGTTAGGGCTAGAATTAGGGTTATTGTTAGGGTTAAAGGCAGTGTTTGGTCTCCAATTAGGGATAGGTTTTGGGTTAGCTTAGGGCTAGGTTTAGGGCTATAACCAATGTAAGAACTAGAGTTATAATTAGAACTAGTTTTAGTATTAGGGTTAGGACTATGTCTAGGGTTAGGTTTAGGTTTAGGTTTTGATTGATGTTTAGAACTAGGGTTAGTGTTATGGTCAGAGTCAGGGTCAAGGTTTTATTTTAGGGTTAAGGATAGGAATCAAATTAGAGCTAGGTTTAGGGTAGGTGTAGGCTTAGGGTTTGGTTTTATGTTAAAAGTTAGGGTTAGGGCTATGGCTTGATTGTTTTGTAGGGCTAGGTGTAGGGTAGTGCTAGTTTTAGGATTAGCATTAGTGTTATGGCTTGTGTTAGTTGGATGTTTAGCTTAGGGTTAGGGTTAGATTTAGAGTTAGGATTAGATATGGGATTAGGGCTAGAAGTAGTGTTAGGGATAATGTAAAGGCAAGTGATAGGATTATAGTATGGGATAGGGTTAGAATTAGAAATAGAACTAAGGCAAGAGTTATAGTTAGTTTTAGGTCTAGTGTTAGGTTAGGTTTACGGCTAAATTAGGGCTAGGATTAGGTCTAGCGTTTCTATTAGGGTTAGGCCTAGTTTTAGGCTTAGGTTTAGGTTTATGGATAGGGTTAGGTTTAGGGGATGGGATGGTTTAGAGCTAGTTTTAGGGCTAGGTCGAAGGTTAGAAGTCGGTTAGGGCAAGGGTTATGGTTTGGTTTAGTAATAAGGCTAGATTTAGGGCTAGGATGAGGGCTAGGGTTTGTTTTAGGGTTATGGCAAGAATTAGGGCTAGGGATAGTGTCAGGTCTAGGCTTACGTTAGGGATAGATTGAGGGTTAGATTTATGGCTATGTCTAGTGTAAGGTTTCGGTTTAGGGTAAGGGTCAGGTTTAGAGCTAGGGTATTATTAGGGTTAGAATTAGGTTTCGGGTTTGGTTTAGGTTAGTGTTTAGGTCTAGAGCTTGATTTAGCATTAGGGTTTGGTTAGAGTACTGATAGGTTTAGGATTAGGATTCATGTTAGGTGTAGGGTAATTGATAGGATTAGAGTTAGCAAAAGGGTTAGGGTTAGGCCTAGGGTTAGCCTTAGGGTTATGGTTGTGCTTAGGATAATGGATAGGGTTAGGGCTAGGATTATGGTTTGTATTAGGGCTAGAGTTGGGGTTAGGCCTAAGGTTAGGGTTAGGTTTAGGTTTAGGATATGATTTAGAGTTTGAGCTAGGGTTAGCGCTAGGTCAAGGGTTAGGTATAGGGTTAGGTCTAGGTTATAGTTACGGTTAGGGTCAAGGTTAGTGTTAAGGTTAGGGCTAGGGTTATCATTAGGTTTAGGGTTAGTGTTATGTTTTGGCTTAAGTTTAGGATTAGGGATAAGCTTAGGGTTAGGTTAAAGGTAATGGTTAAGGTTTGAGCAAGGGTTAGTGCTATGGCAAAGGTTAGGTTTATGGTTATATCTAGAGTTAGGTTTAGGGTAGATTTAGGGTAAGGGCTAGGGTTATCATCAGGGTTAGGGTTCAGGTTAGGGTAATGGGTAGGGTTAGAGCTAGGCTTTGGGCTAGGGTTATCATTAAGCTTAGGGTTAGAGTTAGGGTAATATGTAGGCTTAGAGCTAGGGTTAGGGATAGGTTTAAGGTTAGGATTAGGACTAGGGTTAAGGTTAGGTTTAGGCTTAGGCCATGGGTTAGTGTTAGGATTAGGTTTAGTTTAAGGGTTAGGGATTGAGCTAGTGTTTGGACTAGGAAGAGGACTAGGGTTAGAGTAAGTGTGAGGGTTAGTGCTAGGGTTAGCATTAGGGTTAGGGTTAGCATTAGGGTTAGGGTAATAGAATTAGAGGTAGGTTTTGGCCTATGGTGATGGCTAGTTTCAGGGTTAGTGATATGGCTAGGTCTAGTGTTAGGGTTATGTTTTTTTGTTAGGATAAGGTTTAGAGCTAGGTTTTGTGTTAGGGTAAGGGTCAGTGTTCAGTTTAGGGTTAGGTTAATTGTTAGGGCCAGCATTAGGACTAGGGTTTGGTCTAGGGGTAGGGTTAGTGTTTGGATTAGGTTAAGGGTTATTATTAGGGCCAGGACTAAGTTTTTGTTTAGCACTCAGCCTAGAGTTATAAATAGATAAAGGATTATGTGTAGGTCTAGGTCTTGTGTTAGGGTAAGGTTGAGTTATAGGGTTACAGGTAGTGCCAATGTTAGGGGTTAGTTTAGGGTTAGGGTCAGGTTTAGATCTATGGTTAGTGTTAGGGTCAGAATAACGGTCAGGGCTAGGGTTAGGGTTTGGGATAGTGACAGAGCTAAATTGAGGATTAGGGTTAGGACAAGTAATAGTGTTAGGTTTTGGGTTAGGCTAAGAATTAGGTTTAGAACTAGGGTAGCTTTAGGGTTAGAGTTTGGCTTAGGGTAAGGAATAGGGTTAGCGCTAGTGTTAGGGCTAGGGTTAGGGTTAGGGTTAGGGCTAGGGTTAGGTTTATGGTTAGAGTTTAAAGCTAGGGTTAGAGATTGGATTAGGGCTAGGCTAGGTTTTGTTTTAGCTGTAGGGCTACAGCTAATGTAAGAACTAGGGTTACAATTAGGGCCAGTTTTAGAGTTATTGTTAGGTCTAGATTTAGTGTTTGATTAGGTTTAGTGTTAGGGTTATGTTTAGGGTAATGGATAGGTTAGAGTTAGCGAATGTGTTAGGGTTAGGCCGAGGGTTAGCATTAGGGTTAGGATTAAGGTTAGGGTTATGGTAATGGATAGGGTTAGAGCTAGGGTTAGGGCTAGGGTTATGCTTAGTGTTAGGGTTAGGGTTAGTGTTAGGTTTAGGGTTAGTGCAAGGATTAAAGTTAGGGTTAGGTTTAGGGTAAGGGTTAGGATTTGGTTTAGGTTTAGAGTTAGGGTTAAAGATAGGGTTGGGGCTTGCATTAGGGCTAGATTTTGGGTAACATTAGGGCTAGTGTCAGGGATACAGCTAATGTAAGAACTAGGATTATAATTAGGGCTAATTTTAGGGTTACAGTTAGGGCTAAGTCTAGTTTTATGGTTAGGTTAAGTTCACAGTGATGTTTTGAGCTAGGGTTAGTGTTAGGTTCATAGTCAGGGTCAGGGTTAGTTTTAGGGTTGGGGATAGGACTCGAATTAGAGGTAGGCTTAGGGCTAGATATAGGGTTAGGATTTAGTTTAGGTTAAGTGTTAGGGTTAGTGCTATGACTCATTATATTTTAGGACTAAGGATAAAATTAAGGGTAGTTTACAATTAATATTAGTTTTATTGCTAGTGATAGGGTGCGTTTAGGCTTAGGGGTACATTTAGAGTTATGGTTAATTCTAGGGTTAGGGCTATAGGTAGGGTTAGGGCTAAGGTTATGTCTAGTGTTTAGGTTATGGTAAGGGATAGGGTTAGAACTAGGAATAGAGCTAGGGCGATGGTTAGAGTAAGTCTGAAGGCTAGGGTTAGTGTTAAGTTTAGGGCTAAATTAGGGCTAGGAATATGTCTAGGATTGGTGTTAGGGTTAGGCCTAGGGTTAGGGCTATGTTTAGGATTAGGTTTAGGGTTAGGTTAAGGGGAAGAGATGGTGTTATAGCTAAGTTTATGGTTAGGCCGATGATTAGAATTCGGTTTAGGTCTAGGGTTAGGTTTGTGTTAGAATTAAGGCTAGATTTGGGGTTAGGATGATTGCTAGGGTTTATGTTAGGGTTAGGGCAAGTTTCAGGGATAGGGATAATGTCAGGTTTAGGGTTATGGCTAGGGATAGTTATAGGGTTAGGTTCATGGCTAGGTCTAATGTTAGGTTAAGGTATGGCCCAGGTTAAGAGTAAGGTGTATTTTTAGGGTCAGGTTCAGGTTTCGGGTTTATGTTAGGTTAATTATTAGGGTTAGGGCTCAAATTAGCGTTAGGGTTAGAATTAGGCTTAGGTTTATGGATAGGTTTAGATTTAGGATTCAGGTTAAGATTAGGGTAATTGGTAGGGTTAAGGTGGGTGATAGGGTTAGGCTTAGGCCTAGTTAGTATTTGGGCTAGGGTTATTGTTAGGTTAATGAATAGCATTAGAGCTAGGGGTAGGGCTAGGGTGTTGGAGAGGATAAGAGCTAGGGTTAGGGTTTGGGTTAGGTTTAGGGTACAGGTTAGGTTTTGAGCTAGGGTTAGTGCTATGGTGAGGGTTAGGTTTAGGATTATGTCTAGGGTTAGATTTACATTTAAGGTTAGGGTTAGTGTTAGAGTTAGGGCTAAGGTTATCTTTAGAGTTAGGTTAATGAATAGGGTTAGATGTCGGGTTAGGGTTAGGGGTAGTTTTAGGTTTAGAGTTAGTGTCAGGATTAGGGCTAAGATTATCATTAGAGTTAGGGTAATGGATAGGGTTAGATGTCAGGTTTGGTTTAGGGGTAGTTTTAGGTTTAGGATTAGTTTTAGGGTTTGGGCTAAGTAAGGGTTGGGGTTTTATCTAGGGTTAAGTCTACAATGAGGTTTAGGTCTAGGATTAGGTTTACAATTAGGATTAGAGCTAGGGTTATCATTAGGGTTAAGGTTCAGTTTAGGGTAATGGATAATTATAGATATAGTATTAGGGCTGGTATTAACATTATGATTAGGCTTAGGATTAGGATTAAGTTTAGTGATAGGGCTAGGTTTATGTTTAGGATTCAGTTTGGGGTTTTATCTAGGGTTAGGTCTAAGGTGTGGGTTAGGGTTAGCGTGAGGGTTAGACTTAGGGTAAGTGATAAGGTTAGGTTAGGGTTAGGATTATGCTTTGGACTAGATTTAGGCCTAGAATTAGGGCTAGGTTTTGTGTTAGGTTTAGAGCTGGTTTTAGTGCTATTGTAATGTAAGGGTTATGTTTACAGTTATAGCTAGGTCTAGTGTTAGCGTTAGGTTTCGGTTAGTGTCAGTTTTATAGCTAGGGTTAGTGTTAGCATCAGAGTCTGTGTTTGGATTAGGGTTAGGATTAGGGTGAGAGCCAGAATTAGGATTGAGTAGGTCTAGAGTTAAGGTTAGTGTTTGGCTTAGGTTAAGGGTTATCATTAGGGCTAGGGCTAGTTTTTTTTTTTTTTTTTTTTTTTTTTTTTTTTTTGTCTTTAGGTCTTGGTTAAAGATATGGCTAGATTTAGGATTTGGTTTAATCTAGGGCTAGTGTTAGGGTTTGGTTTAGGTTCGGGGTCACAATAAGGGTCAGGGTTAGGGTTAAGATTTAGGTTATTGTTAAAACAAGAATGAGAGCTAGGTTTAGGACTAGTAATAGGGTTAGGGTTTGGGTTAGACTAAGGATAAGTTTTAGGAGTAGGGTTAGCATTAGGACTAGGGTTAGCATTAGGGTTGGGGTTTGGCTAGGGTTAAGGATAAGGTTAGAGCTAGGGTTAGAGCTAGGGTTCAGGTTAGGTTTAGGGCTAGTGTTAGGGTTAGGGTTAGGGTGAAAGCTAGGGTTAGGTCTCAGATTTGGGCTATGTGCTGTTTAGCATTAGGTTTAAGGTTATGGCTAATGTATGATCTAGGGTTATGATTAGAACTAGTTTTAGATTTAGGGTTAGGACTAGGTCTAGTGTTAGGGTAAGGTTTAGGTTTAGGGTGATGTTTAGAGGTAAGGTTAGTGTTAATGTCAGAGACAGGTACAGGGGTACTTTTAGGGTTAAGGTTAGGACTCAAATTAGGGCTAGGCTTAGGGCTAGATGTAAGGTTAGGGTTTGGTTTAGGTAAAAGTTTAGGGTTAGTGTTATGGCTCAGTTTTGTTTTAGGGCTAAGCCTATGGTTAGGGCTAGTTTTAGGATTAGCATTAGGGTTAGGGCTAGTGTTAGGGTTAGGTTTAGGTGTAGAATTAGGGTTAGATTTAGAGTTAGGTTTAGATCTAGGGTTAGGGCAAGGTGTAAGGTTAGGGCTAGGGTTATTCTAGGCTATGGCTAGGAATAAGGTTAAGGTAAGTGACAGGTTTAGAATTAGGTCTAGGGCTAGGGCAAAAGTTATAGTTAGTCTTAAAGCTAGGGTTAGGGTTAGGTTTAGGATTAGGGCTAGGGTTAGTGTTTGGGTTATTCCTAGGGTTAAGGTTAGGCCTAAGGTTAGTGGTAGGGTTAGGGTTTGGTTTAGGATTAGGGTAAGCAATGGGGTTATAACTAGGTTTTGGGCTAGGGAAAGGGTTAGAATTAGGGTTATGATTAAGGCTAGGTTTTGGGCTAGGTTGAGAGCTAGTGTTCGTGTTAGGGTTAGGGCTAGGATTAGCACTAGGACTAATGTCACTTTTAGGGTTATAGTTAAGGATAGGTTTTGGGTTATGTTTATGGTTAGGTCTAGTGTAAAGGTTAGATTTAGGGTAAGGGTCAAGTTTACAACTATGTGTATTATTAGGGTCAGTGTTTGGCTTAAGATTTGGTTTAGGTTTAGGGCTCGAATTAGCATTAGGGTTAGAGTTAGGGTTAGGGTAATTAATAAGCTTAGGATTAGGGTTCAGGTTAGTTTTAGAGCAATGGATAGGTTTAGGGATTGTGATAGGGTTAGGGTTAAGCCTAGGGTTAGCATTCGGGTTAGGTTTATGGTTAGGGTAATTGATAGAATTAGAGCTAGGGTTAGGGCTAGGGTTATGGTTAGGATTAGGGCTAGGGTTAGGGTAGTGGATATAATTAGAGCTATGTTTAGTGCTATGGTTCAGGTTAGGATTAAGGCTAGTGTTAGGTTAGGGTTTGGGATATGGCTAGGGTTATGTTAAGGGTAAAGTTTAGGCTTTGAGCTAGGGTTAGTTCTAAATTGAGGCTTAGGGTTATGGTTAGGGCTAGGGTTAGGTTTAGGGTTACACTTAGGTCTATGTTCAGGCCTAGGCTTATGGTTAGGTTTTGTGTTAGTTTAGGCCTAGGGTAAGGGCCATGGGTAATGTAAGAGGTAGGGGTAGGGCTAGTTTTAGGGTTCAGGTTATGGCTAGGTGTAGTGTTAGGATTAGGTTTTGGTTTAGGGTAAGCTTTGGAGCTAGGATTATGTTAGGGTCAGGGCCAGTGTTCATGTTAGAGTTAGCGTTGTGTTTAGTGCCAGAATTAGGACTAGGGTTAGGTCTAGGGGTAGGGTTAGAGTTTGGGTTAGGTTAAGGCTTATTGTTAGGGCTTGGGCTAGGTTGTTGTTCAGGTCTAGGGCTAGAGATATGGCTACATTTAGGATTAGGTTTAAGTCTAGGGCTAGTGTTAGGTTTGGGTTTATGTATAGGATTACCAGTAGGGCTAATGTTAGGTTTCGGGTTTGGCTTAGGGTCAGGTTTAGACCTACAGTTAGTGTTAGGGCCAGAATAAGTGTCAGAGTTAGGGTTTGGGTTTGGGTTAGGGTTAGAGCTAGAACAAAGGTTAGGGTTAGGACTAGTAATAGGGTTAGGGTTTGGGTTAGGCTCTGGATTAAGGTTAGGACCAGGGTTAGCATTAGGTTTAGGGTTTAGCTTAAGTTAATGGATAGGGTAAGAGCTAGGGTAAGAGCTAGTGTTAGAGCTAGATTTAGGGTGTGGGTTAGGGCTAGTTTTAGGGTTAGGGTTAAAACTATGGTTAACACTCAGATTTGAGCCAGGTTTTGGGTTAGGTTGGGGCTAGTGTTAGGCCTACAACTAATATATTATCCAGGGTTATGATTAGGGCTACTTTTTGAGTGTTATGGCTAGGTCAAGTGTTAGGGTTAGGGTTACCGTTAGTGTGATATTTAGAGCTAGGGTTAGGGTCAGGGTCAGTGTTCAGGTTAGAGTTATGGTGAGTGTTAAACCCAGAATTATCAGTAGAGTTAGGTATAGGGGTAGGGTTAGTGTTTGTGTTTGGTTAAGGTTTATCATTGGGGCTACGACTAGATTTTGTTTAGGTTTAGGGCTAGAGATATGGCTAGATTTAGGATTAGGTTTAGGTCTAGGGCTAGTCTTAGGGTTAGGTTTAGGTATAGGTTCATTGCTATTGCTAGTGTTAGGATTCGGTTTATGGTTAGGGTCAGGTTTAGACATACAGTAACCATTAGCGTCAGAATAAGTATCAGGGTTAGGTTTAGGGTTTGGGTTATGGTTAGAGCTAGAATTGGGGCTAGGGTTAGGGCTAGTAATAGGGTGAGGGTTTGGGTTAGGCTAAGGTTTAGGGTTAGACCTAGGGTTAGCATTATGGTTAGGGTTAGCATAGGGTAAGGGATAGGATTAGAGCTAGGATTAGGGTTATGTTTAGGGTTAGGGTTAGGGCTAGTGTTAAGTTTAGGTTTAGGGTTAAAGCTAGGGTTAGGTCTTGCATTAAGGCAAGGTTTTGGTTAGAGTTAGTGCTAGTTTTAGAGTTATGGCCAATTTATGGACTACAGTTACAATTTGGGCTAGTTATAGGATTAAGGTTAGGACTAGGTCTAGTGGTAGGGTTAGGTATAACATTAGGGTGATGTTTAGAGCTAGGGTTAGTGTTAGGGTCAACTTCAAAGTCAGAGTAGTTTTAGGGTTAGTGTTTGGACTCAAATTATGGCTAGAGTTAGAGGTAGGTGTAGGGATAGGTTTTGGTTTAGGTGAAGTTTTAAAGTTAGGGCTATGGCTCAGTTTTGTTTTAGGGCTAGGGCTATGGTTAGGGCTAGTTTTAGGCTTAGCATTAGGTTTAAGGCTAGTGTTAGGCTTAGGTTTAGCTTAGGGTTAAATTTAGATTTAGACTTAGGATTAAATCTAGGGTTAGAACTAGAAGTAGGGCTAGGGTGAGAGTGAGAGTTAGTCTTATGGCTAAGCTTAGAGTTTGGTTAGGTATAAGACTTAATTAGGGCTACTAATAGGGCTAGGTTTATGGTTATGTTTAGGCCTGTGATTAGTTTTAGGCTTAGGGTTAGGTTTAGTGTAAGTGATGGGGTTAGAGCTAGGGATAGGGCTATGGTGAAAATTAGAATTAATGTTAGGACTAGGGTTTCATTAGAGTTATGGTTAAGGCTAGGTTTAGGTCTAGAATGAGAGCTATGGTTTGTGTTAGGGTTAGGGCTAGGATTAGTGTTAGGGCGAATATCAGATCTAGGGTTACAGTTAGGGATAGTTTTAGGGTTAGATTTATGGCTATGCTGAGTGTAAGTGTTAGGTTTAGGGTAAGGGTCAAGTTTAGAGCTAGCGGTATTATTAGGGTAAGGGTCAGGTTTAGGGTTTTGTATAGGTTAGGGTTTAGGGTTAGGGCTCAAATTTGCATTAGGGTTTGGTTTAGGGTAATGATAGGGTTTGGTTTAGGATTCAGGTTAGATTTAGCATTAATGGATAGGGTTATGGTTAGGGATAGGGTTAGAATTAGGCCTAGGGTTAGCATAATAATTAGGGTTATGTTTAGGGTAATTGATAGGGTTAGAGCTAAATTTAGGGCTAGAGTTATGTATAGGATTAGGGCTAGGGTTATGGTTAGGGTTATGGGTTTGGTTTGTGTTAAGTTTAGGGCTAGAATTATGGCTAGGGTAAATGTCAGGTTTAGGGTTATGGTTAGGGATAGTTTTAGGGTTATTTTTATGGCTAAGTCTAGTATAAGGGTTAGGTTTAGGGGTAGGGACAGTGTTAGAGCTAGGTATGTTATCACGGGAAGGGTCAGAGTTAGGGTTTGGGTTAGGTTAAGATTTAGGCTTACGGCTTGAATTAGCATTATGGTTAGGGTTAGGGTAATGATAAGTGTTAGGTTTAGGGTTCAGGTTAGGTTTAGGTTAATGAAATAGGTTAGGGTTAGGGATAAGTTTAGGGTTAGGCCTAGGGTTACCATTAGAGTTATGGTTATGGTTAGGGTAATGGATAGGGTTAGAGCTAGTGATATGGCTAGGGTTATGGTTAGAATTCTGGCTAGTGTTAGGGTAAGGTTTAGGGCTAGGTTCTGGTTTAGGTTTAGGGTTAGGGTTAGGGTTAAATCTGGGGTTAAAGCTCGAATTAGGGCTTGGTTTGGGGTTTGGTTAGGACTAGGGTTAGGGCTATGGCTAATGTATGAACTAGTGTTGCAATTGTGCTGGTTTAAGTTTAGGGTTTGGGTTAGGGCTAAGTCTAGTGTTACGGTTAGGTTTAGGATTAGGGTGATGTTTGGAGCAAGGGTTATTGTTAGGGTCAGTGTCAGAGTCAGGGATAGTTTTAGGGTTAGGTTTAGAACTCGAATTAGGGCTAAATTTAGTACTAGGTGTACGGTTAGGATTTGGTTTAGGTTAAGGGTTAGGGATATAGGTTGGTTTTGTTTTAGGGCTAGGGCTACAATTAAGGCTAGATTATGGATTAGCATAAGGGCTAAGGCTAGTGTTAGGTTGAGGTATAGGCTTAGGGTTAGGGTTAGATTTAGAATTAGGTTTAGATCTAGGGTTAGGGCTAGGGCTAGGGGTAGGGTTAGGGTGAGGGTTAGGGTTATGGTAACGAATATGATTAGAACTGGGGATACAGCTAGGGTGAGAATTAGAGTTAGTCATAGTAGTAGTCTTAAGGTAAGAGTTAGGGTTAGGGCTTAATTAGGGCTAGGATTAGGGTTAGAGTTAGGGCTAGGGTTAGGGCTAAATTAGGGCTAGTATTAGGGCTAGGGTTAGTGTTAGGGTTAGGGCTAAATTAGGGCCAGTATTAAAGATAGGGTTTTATTAGGATTAGACCAAGTGATTGGGCTAGAGGTTAGGGTTAGCATTGGTGTTAAGGTTAAGTTTAGGGGAATGAGTGGGGTTGTAGCTAGATTTAGTGCTAGGGTGAGTGTTAGAATTAGCATTAGGCCTAGGGTTATGGTTCAGTTTAGGATTAAGGCTAGATTTAGGGTAGGTTAAGGGCTAAGGTTTCTGTTAGGGTTATGGCTAGGGCAAGTATCTGGTCTAATATCAGGTCTAGGGTTAATATCTAGGGCTAATATCAAGTCTAGGGTTAATGTCAAGGATAGTTTTAGGGTTAGATTATGGCTAGGTCTAGTGTAAGAGTTACGTTTATAATAAAGGTCAGATTTAGGGCTAGGGTTAATATTAGGGTCAGGGTCAGAATACGGGTTAGCATTTGGTTTAGCTAAAGGTTTAAGATTAGGGCTCAAATTAGCATTAGCATTAGGTTTAGGGTTAGTGTAATGGATAGGGTTTAGTTTAGGTTCCAGTTAAGGTTTAGGGTAATGGATGGGTTAGGTTTAGCGATCCAGTTAGCTTTAGCATTAGGGTTAGGGTTACGTTTAGTGTAATGGATAGGATTAGAGCTAGGTAAGGGCTAGGTTATGGTTTGGATTAAGTCTAGGATTAGGGCTAGGTTTAGGATTAGGGCTAGGGTGTGATTTGGGGTAAGTTTTATGGTTAGGGTAAGTGTTAGGTGTAGGGCTAGGGTTATAGTTAGGTTAGGGTAAGGATTAGTGTTTGAGCTAGGGTTACGGCTAGAGCGAGGGTTAGGTTTAGGTTTAGGTCTAGGTTTACCTTTATGGTTACAGTTAGGTTTAGTGTTAGGTATAGGGTTTTAATTAGAGTTAGGGTTAGGATTAGGGTAATGGATATGGTTAGTGCAAAAGTTCAGGCTAGGTTTAATGTTAGGATTAAGGCTAGGGTTAGGGTTAGGGTTTAGGATAGAGCTAGGGTTATGTTTAGTGTAGAATTTATGCTTTGAGCTACGGTTAGATCTAAGGTGAGGCTTAGGTTAGGGCTAGGTTTAGGGCTAGGGTTAGGCTGAAGGTTAATCTTAGAGCTAAGTTTAGGCCTAGGATTAGGCCTAGGTTTTGTGTTAGGTTTAGGGCTTGGGTTAGGACTATGGGTAATGTAAGAACTAGGGTTATGTTTAGGGCTAGTTTTAGTGTTAGGGTTATGGCTAGGTCTAGTGTTAGGTTAGGCTAGGTTTTGGGTTAGTGTCAGGTTAAAAGCTAGGTTCAGTGTTAGAATCAGAGTCATTTTTTGGGATAGGGTTAGAGTTAGGGTTAGATCCAGAAATAGGACTAGGTTTAGGACTAAGGGTAGAGTAAGTGTTCAGTTTAGGTTAAGGGTTATTGTTAGGGCTAGTACTAGGTTTTTGTTTAGATCTAGGGCTAGAGTTATAGCTATATTTAGGATTAGCTTTGGGTCTAGGTCTAGTGTTAGGCTTAGGTATAGGTAAAGGTTTACCAGTAGGGCTAGTGTTAGGATTTGGTTTAGGGTTAGGGTCAGGTTTAGACCTAGGGTTACTGTTAGGGACAGATGAGGGTCAGGGTTAGGTTTAGAGGTAGAGTGAGGGCTAGGGTTAAGACTAGTATTATGGTTAGAGTTTAAGTTAGGCTAAGGATTAGGATTAGGACTAGGATTAGCATTTGGGTTAGGGTTTGGCTTAGTGTAAGGAATAAGGTTAGAGTTAGGGTTAGGTCTAGTGTTAGGGTTAGGGTTAGGCCTAGTATTAGGGTAAAAGCTAGGGTAGGGCTCGGATTAGGTGTAGAATTTGTGTTAGGGTTAGGGCTATGTTTAGGACAATGACTAATGTATGAACTAGGGTTATGATTAAGGATAGATTTAGAATTAGGTTAAGGCTAGATATAGTGTTAGGGTTAATTTAAGTTTAGGGTGATGTTTAGAGCTAGGATTAGTGTTAGGGTCAGTGTCAGGGTCAGGGTTAGTTTTGGAGTGAGTTTTAGGGTTAGTTGTAAAGTTAGGGTTTGATTTAGGTTAAGGGTTAGGATTAGGGCTATGGCTTGGTTTTGGTTTATGGCTAGGGATGGGAATAGGGCCAGTTTTAGGATTAGCATTATGGTTAGGGGTAGTGTTAGTGTTTGGTTTAGGCTTATTTTTAGTGTTAAATTTAGAGTTAGGTTTAGATGTAGATTTAGGCTTCGATCTAGGATTAGGATTAAGGCTAAGGATAGAACTAGGACTAGGGCTAGGGAAAGAGTTTGAGATAGTCTTATGGCTAGGTTTAGGGTTAGGATAGGATTAAATAAAGGTTAGGATTAGTAGTAGGCTTTGTGTTAGGACTAGGTTTAGGACAAGGGTTAGGGTTAGGTTTAGGGTTATGGTTTTTTTGGGGAACAGGATGAGGTTATAGGTAGGTTTAGGCCTAGGGTGAGGAATAGAATTAGGGTTAGGGCTCTGGTTATGGTTCAGGTTAGGATTAAGCCTAGGTTTAGGGCTAGAATTATGGCTAGGACTAATTTTAGGTCCAGTGTTATGGTTAAAAATAGTTTTAGGGCTAGGTTTATGGCTATGTCTAGAGTAAGGGTTAGATTTAGGGTTAGGGTCATGTTTAGAGCTAAGGGTACTATTAGGGTCAGGGTTATGATTAGTGTTTTGGATAGGTTAAAGTTTAATGTTAGGGCTTGAATTAGCATTAGAGTTAGGATTAGGGTAAAGATAGTGTTAGGTTTATGTTTCAGGTTAGGTTTATGGTAATGGATAGGGTTAGGATTAGGGATACGGTTAGGTTTAGGCCCAGGTTTAGCATTAGGGTTAGGGTTAGGGTTAGGGTAATAGATAGGGTTAGAGATAGGGATATGGCTAGGGTTAGATTTTGGGTTAAGTTAAGGCTAGGTTTAGGGTAACAACTAATGTAAGTACCAGGGTTGTGATTAGGGCTAATTTTAGGGTTAGAGTTAGGGCTAGGTCTATTGTTAGGTTTAGGTATAGGGTTAGGGTGATATTTAGAGCTAGGGTTAGTGAAAAGTTCAGAGTCAGGGTCAGGGTTAGTTTTAGGGTTTGGCTTAAATCTCGAATTAGGGCTAGAATTATGGCTAAGTGTAGGGTTAGGGCTTAGTTTATATTAAGGGTTAGGGTTAGGTCTATGGCTTGGTTTTGTTTTAGGGCTAGGGTTAGTGCTAGTTTTAGGATTAGCTTTAGGGTTAATGCTAGTGTTAGGTTTAGGTTTAGGCTAAGGGTTAGGGTTAGATTTAGAGTTAGGGTTAGATCTAGGATTGCTGCTAGGGCTATGAATAGGGCTAGTGTTAGATCTATGGTTTGGGCTAGGATTAGG
The DNA here is from genome assembly GCF_047511675.1 of Marmota flaviventris. NCBI lineage: Eukaryota > Metazoa > Chordata > Mammalia > Rodentia > Sciuridae > Marmota > Marmota flaviventris. The sequence goes on from NC_092500.1 coordinate 116,226,041, forward strand.
GTTCCAGTATAGTATAGGGTTAGAACTAGGGTTAGGACTAAGGTGAGAGTTAGAGTTAGTCTTTGAGCTAGGGTTAGGGTTAAGGTTAGGTTTAGGGCTAAATTAGGTCTAAGATTAGGGCTAGGGTTAGTGTTAAAGTTAGGCCTAGGGTTATGGTTAGGGTTATAATTAAGGCTATGTTTAGGGCTAGGATAAAGGCTAAGGTTTGTGTTAGGGTTAAGGCTAGTATCATCGCTAGGGCTAATATCAGGTCTAGAGTTATGTTTAGGAGTAGATTTAGGGTTAGTTTTATGGCTAGGTCTAGTGTAAGTGTTAAGTATAGGGTAAGAGTGAGGTTTAGAGCTAGGGGAATTATTAGGGTCAGTGTCAGTGTTAGGGTTTGATTTAGGTTTGAGTTTAGGGTTAGGGCTCAAATTAGCATTAGGGTTAGGGTTAGGGTAATGATTGGATTAGGTCTAGGGTTCAGGGTAGGTTTAGGGAAATTGGTAAGTTTGGGGATAGTGATATGTTTAGGGTTAGGCCTAGGGTTAGCATTGGGGTAAGGGTATTATGTTTAGGGTAATGATACAGTTAGACTTAAGTTTAGGGCTAGGGTTATGGTTAGGATTAGGTCTTGATTTAGGGTTAGGGTGAGAGTTAGAACTAGGATTTGGTTAAGGTTTTGTTTAGTGTAAGGGTTATGTTCTCAGCTATGGTTAGGGCTAGGATGAGAGTGAGGTTCAAGATTAGGTCTAGGGATAGGATTACAGTAGGTTTTGGTTAGGGTTAGGGTTATGATTAGGCCTAGGATTAGTGGAAGGGTCAGTAAATGGGTCAGGGTTAGTGTTAAGGTTTTGGATAGGGTTAGATCTAGAATGAGGGCAAAGGTAAGGGCTATTAATAGGGTTAGGGTTTTGGTTAGCCTAAGGATTAGTGATAGGTCTAGGGTTACCCTTAGATTTAGGGTTTTGCTTAGGGTAAGGGATTGGTTTAGAATTAGGGTTAGGGCTATGGTTATGGTTAGAGTTAGGTTTAAAGCTAGGTTTAGGGCTTGCATTAGGCCTAGGTTTAGTGTTAGGTTTAGGGCTAGGGTTAGGGCAATGGCTAATGTAAGAACTAGGGTTACCATTAGGGTTAGTTTTAGTATTAGGGTATGGGTTAGTTTTAGTGTTAGGGTTAAGTTTAAGGTTAGGGAGATATTTATACCTAGGGTTCGTGTTAGGATAGGAAACAGTGTCAGGCTTAGTTTTAGGGTTAGAGTTAGAACTCGAATTAGGGTTAGGGTTATAGTTAGGTTTCAGTTTAAGGTGAGGGCGGTTATAGAGCTAGGGTGAGTGTTAGGATATGATTCAGGGTCAGGGTTGATTTTAAGGTTAGGGTTAGGACTCAAACTAGGGCTAGGTTTAGGTCTAGTTGTAGTGTTAGGGTTTGGTTTAAGTTAAGGTTTAGGGTTAGGGCTTTAGCTCGGTTTTGTTTTAGTCATAGGGTTAGGGTTATGGCTAGTGTTAGTGTTAGGCTTAGGCTTGATGTTAGGGTTAAATTTGGAATTAGGGTTAGATCTAGGGTTAGGGCTAAAACTAAGGATAGGGTAAGGGTTATGACTAGGTTTAGGGTTATGGTAAGGGATAGGGTCAGAACTATGGATAGGGCTAGGGATAGAGTTAGTCTTAGGGCTAGGGTTAGGGTTAGGATTAGAGATAGGGCTAAATTAGGGCTAGGATTAGGGCGAGGTTTAGTGTTTAGTTTAAGCCTAGGGTTGGGGTTAGGGTTAGGGTTAGGTTTAAGAGTTAGAATTATAGTTTAGAGATTAGGCTTAGAGTTAGGGCAAAGTTTGGAGCAAGGGATGCATTTATAGCTAGGTTTAGAGGTAGGGTGAGTGATATATTTAGAGTTAGGGGTGTGGTGAGGTTTAGGGTTATGATTAAGGCTCGGTTTAGGGCTATGAGGAGGGCTAGGGTATTTTTTTAGGGTTAGGGCTAGGATTACTGGTAGGACTAATTTCAGGTCCAGAATTATAATTTAAGATAGGTTTAGGATTAGGATTATGGGTATGTCTAGTGTAAGGGTTAGGTTTAGGGTTAGTGTCAGGTTTAGAGCTAGGGGTAATATTAGGGTCAAGTTCTGGGGTAGGGTATGGGGTAGGTTAAGGTTTAAAGTTAGGGCTTGAATTAGCATTGGGGTTAGGGTTAGGGTTATGGTAATGGATAGAGTTAGAAATCAGTTTAGGTCTAGGTTTATGGTTATGATTAGTGCTAGTTTTTTGGTTAAGTTAGGGTTAGGGTTATGGCTAATGTAAGTATTAAGGGTTATGAATACTGCTAATTTTAGTGTTTTAGGGCTGGGTTAACTGTTAGGTTTAGGTTTAGGGTTAGGGTGATGTTTAGACCTCGGGTTAGTGTTATGGTAAGAGTAAGGGTCAGGGTTCGTTTTAGGGTTTGGCTTAAAACTCGAATTAGTGCTAGGTTTAGGGCTAGCTGTAGGGTTAGGGCTTGGTTTAGTTTAAGGGTTAGGGTTAGAGCTTTGACTGAGTTTGGTTTTAGGGCTAGGATTAGGGTTAGTGAAAATTTTAAGATTAGTGTTAGGGCTAGGGCTAGTCTTAGATTTAGGCTCAGGCTTTGGTTTAGGGTTAAATTTAGAGTTAGGTATTTATCTAAGGTTAGTGCTAGGTCTAAGGATATGGCAAGGGTTAGGACTAGGATTTGGCATAGGGTTAGTTTTATGGTAAGAGATAGGATTAGAATGAGTGATAGGGCCAATGTGAGAGTTAGAGTTATTCTTGGGGCTAGGGTTAGGGATAGGGTTAGGAATAGGGCTAAATTATGGCTGGGGTTATTGTTAGGGCTAGGGTTAGAGCTAGTTTTAGAATTAGCATCAGGTTTAGGGCTAGTTTTAGGCTTATGCATTGAGTTAGGGTTAGATTTTAAAGTTAGAGCTAGGGCTAAGGATAGGGAAATTGTGACAAAAAGGGTTAGGGTTACAGTTAGGGTTACGTTTAGGGTAAGGGATGTGGTTTTGGCTAGGTTTAGGGCTAGGAAAAGGGTTAGTATTAGGGTTAGGGCTAAGTTAGGGTTAGGGTTATGATTAAGGCTAGGTTTATGGCTAGGAGGAGGTTTAGGGTTTCTGTTAGGGATAGGGATCATATTAGGACTAGGGCTAATGTCAGGTCTAGGGTTATAGTTAGGGCTAGATTTAGTGTTAGGTTTATGGCTTGGTCCAGTGTAAGGATTAGGTTTAGGGTAAGATTCAGGTTTATATCTAGGGTTATTTTTAGGGTCAGTGTCAGGGTTAGGGTTTGGGTTAGGTTAGAGTCTATGTTTAGTGTAATGACAGAGTTAGTTTTAGGGTTTAGGTTTGGTTTAGTGTAATGGATAGGTTTAGGGTTAGGCCTAGGGTTAGCTTAAGGGTTAGGTTTATTGTTAGGGTAACGGATAGGTTTAGACCTAAGGTTAGGGCTAGGGTTATGTATGGGATTAAGGCTAGTTTGGGGTTAGGGTTAGGTTTAAGTTTAGGGTTAAATCTAGGTTTACGACTCAGTTTAAGCTAGGTTTTGTGTTAGGTTAGGGCTAGGGTTGAGGCTACAGTGAATGTATGAAGTAGGGTTATGATTAGCGCTAGTTGTAGAATTAGGGTTAGGGCTAGGTCTAGTGTTAGGTTGATGATGTTTAGAGCCAGGGTTAGTGTTAGGGTAAGATTCAGGTTCAGGGTTAGTTTTGGGGCTAGGGTTAGGACTAGAATTAGAGATATGGTTAGGGCTAGGTTTAGGGTTAGGGTTTGGTTTAGGTTAAGGGTTAGGGTTATGGCTATGGCTCGGTTTTGTTTTAGGGCTAAGGCTAGTGTTAGGGCTAGTTTTAGGAATAGCATTAGCATTAGGGCTAGTGTTAGGTTTAGGTTTACACTTAGGGTTCAGGTTACACTTAGAGTTAGGGTTAGATCTAGGGTTATGGCCAGGGCTATGAATAGGGCTAGGTTTAGACCAAGAGTTAGGGCTAGGATTAGGGTTCTAGTAAGGGATAGGGTTAGATCTAGAGTTAGGGGTAGGGTGAGAGTTAGAGTTAGTCTTTGGGCTAGGGTTAGTGTTAGGGTTGGGGATAGGGCTAAATTAGGGCTAAGATTAGGGCTAGGATTAGTGTTAGGGTCAGGCCTAGGTTTTTGGTTAGGGATAAAATTAAGGTTATGTTTAGGGCTAGGATAAGGGCAAGGGTTTGTGTTAGGGTTAGAGCTAGGATCATGGCTAGGGTTAATATCACATCTAGGGTTAAGGTTAGGAATAATTTTAGGGTTAGGTTTATGGTTAGGTCTAGTGTAAGGGTCAGGTTTATAGCTAGGGGAATTATTAGGGTCACGGCCAGTGTAAGGGTTTGGTTTAGGTTTGAGGTTAGTTTTCAGGCTCGCATTAACATTAGGGTTAGGGTTAGCATAATGACAGGGTTAGGTTTAGGGTAATTGATAGGTTTGGGGAAAGGGATAGGGTGAGGGTTAAGCCTAGGGTTAGCATTATGGTAAGAGTTATGTTTAGGGTAATGGATACAGTTAGATTCAAGGTTAGGGCTAGGGTTATGGTTAGGATTAGGTCTTGTGATAGGGTTAAGGTGAGGGTTAGAACTAGTATTAGGTTTGGGGTGATGTTTAGCATAAGGGTTAGGTTCTGAGCTATGGCTAGGGCTAGGCTGAGAGTTAATTTCAGAGTTAGGTCTAGGGATAGGATTATGGTAAATTTTGAGTTAGGGTTGGGGTTAGGGTTAGACCTAGGTTTAGTGTTAGGGTCAGAATAAGGGTCAGGGTTAGGGTTAGGGTTTGGGATAGAGCTAAAATGAAGGCTAGGGTTTGGACTATTAATAGGGTTAGAGTTTCAGTTAGTCTAAGGACTAGAGAGAGGCTTAAGGTTACTCTTAGGTTTAGGGTTTCGCTTATGGTAAGGGATTGATTTAGATCTAGGGTTAGGGCTATGGTTATGGTTAGAATTAGAGTTAAAACTAGGTTTAGGGCTTGGTTTAGGGCTAGTTTGTGTTAGGTTTAGGGCTAGGATTAGGGCAAAGGCTAATGTAAGAACTAGGGTTACCATTAGAGTTAGTTTTAGGGTTAGGGTTGGGGTAATTTGAGTGCTAGGGTTAGGTTTAAGGTTAGGGTGATATCTATAGCTATGGTTCTTGTTAGGATAGGAGTCAGGGTCAGGGTTAGTTTTAGGGTTAGCATTTAGAGTTGAATTAGGGCTATTGTTAATGTTATTGTTTGGTTTGAGTTTAGGGCAGTGTTTAAAAACTAGGGTGAGTGTTAGGATATGAGTCAGGGTCAGGATTAGTTTTAAGGTGAGGCTTAGGACTCGAATTAGTGCTAGGTTTAGGTCTAGGTGAAGTGTTAGTGTTTGGTTTAAGTTAAGGTTTAGGGTTAGGGCTATTGCTCGGTTTTGGTTTACTGCTAGGATTAGGGTTAGGGATAGTTTTACAATTATTATTAGGGTTATGATTAGTGTTAGTTTTTGGCTTAGGTTTAGGTTAAAGGTTAGATTTATAGTTAGGTTTAGGGCTGGGACTAACTTTAAGGCAAGTGTTAGGGCTAGTGTTAGGTTTACAGTAGCGGGTAGTGATAGAACTAGGGATAGGGTTAGGGCTAGGGCGAGAGTTAGATTTTGTCTTATTTCTAGGGTTAGGATAGTATTAGAGATAGAGCCAAATTAGGGCTAGGATTAGGGCTAGGTTTTGTGTTTATCTTAAGCCTAGAGTTAGGATTAGGTTAGGTTTAAATTTAGGGCAAGGGATGACATTATAGTTAGGTTTAGAGGTAGGGTGAGGGTTAGATTTAAGGTCAGGTGTAGGGTTAGAGTTAGGGTTATGATTAAGGCTAGATTTAGGGATAGGATGAGGGCTAGGTGTGTTTTTAGGATTAGGACTAGGATTAGGGCTAGAACAAATTTCAGGTCCAGAATTATGGTTAAAGATAGTTTTAGGGTTAGGTTTATGGCTATGTCTAGGCTAAGGGTTAGGTGTTAGGTTGTGGTCTAGTTTAGAGGTAGGGGTATTATTAGGGTCAAGTCTGGGTTAGGGTTTGGGATAGGTTAAGGTTTCAAGTTTGGGCTTGAATTAGTTTTAGAATTAGGGTTAGGGTAATGATAGGGTTAGGTTCAGGATTCAGGTTTGGTTTAGGGTAATGGAAAGGTTAGGATTCAGGATAGGGTTAGGTTTATGCCTAGGGTTATCATTATGGTTAGGGTTATGGTTATGTTAATGTATAGATTTAGAGAACAGTTTAAGGCTATAGTTACGGTTACAATTAGGGCTAGTGTTAGGGTTAGGTTAGGTTAGGTTTAAAGCTAGGGTTAGGGCTTGGATTAGGGCTAGGTTTTGGGTTATGTTAGGTCTAGGGTTAGGGTTACAGCTAATGCAAGTACTAGGTTTACAATTAGGGCTAGTTTAGGTTTTTAGTACTAGGTTTAGTGTTAGGGTTAGGTTTACTGTTAGGGTGATGTTTAGGGCTAGAAGTGTTAGGGTCATGTCAGGTTCAGGGTTAGTTTTAGGCTTCGGCTTCCAATTCGAATTAGGGCTAGGATTAAGTCTAAGTGTAAGGTTAGTGTTTGGTTTAGGTTTATGGTTAGGGTTAGAGCTATGGCTTGGTTTTGTTCTAGGGATAAGGCTATTGTTAGCGCTTGTTTTAGGATTAGTGTTATGGTTTGGGCTACTGTTAGGGTTAGGCTTAGGCTTCGGGTTAGGTCTAGATTTAGAGTTACGTTTTGCCTAAGGTTAGTGCTAGGGATAAGGATAGGAAAAGGGTTAGCACTAGGGTTAAGACTAGGGTTAGGCTTATGGTAAAGGATAGGGTTAGAAAGAGTGATAGGGCTAAAGTGAGAGTTAGAGTTAGTCTTAGGGCTAGGGTTAGTGTTATGTTTAAGGATAGGGCTAGGGTTACGGCTAGTTTCAAGATTAGGCTTAGGCATCGAGTTAGGGTTAGATTTAGAGTTAAGTTTTGATCTAGGGTTAGTGCTAGGGCTAAGGATAAGGCAAGGGTTACCACTAGGGTTAGGGTTAGTGTTAGGGTTTATTTTAGGGTAAGGCATGTTGTTATATCTAGGTTTGAGGCAAGGGTGAGGGTTAGTATTAGGGTTAGAACTAGGGTTAGGGTTAAAGTTATGATTAAGGCTATGTTTAGGGCCATGATGAGGACTAGGATTTGTTTTAGGGTTATGGATAGTATTAGGGTTATGGCTAATTTCAGGACTAGGGTTACAGTTAGGGATAGATTAAGTGTTAGGTTTATGGCTTGGTCCAGTGTAATGGTTAGGTTTTTTATTAGGGTCCAGTTTAGATCTAGGGTGGAATCAGGGTCAGGATTAGGGTTTGGATTAAGTTAGTGTTTAGGTGCAGGGCTCAAATTAGTGTTAGATTTATGGTTAGGGTAATGATAGGGTTAGATTTAGGGTTTAGGTTTGGTTTAGTATAATTTATAGGGTTAGGGTTAGGCCTAGGGTTTTCAGAAGGGTTAGGGTTATCATTAGGGTAATGGATAGGGTTAGCCCTAAGGTTAGGGCTAGGGATATGTATAGGATTAGGGCTAGTGCTTGGGTTAGGGTTAGGTTTAAGTTTAGGGTTAAAGCTAGGTTTAGGACTCGGATTAAGGCTAGGTTTTGGGTTAGGTTAGGGCTAGGGTTAAGGCTACCACTACTATATGAAGTAGGTTTATGATTACAGCTAGTTATAGGGTTAGACTTAGGTCTAGGTTTAGTGTTAAGTTTAGGTTTACAGTGATGATGATGTTTAGAGCCAGGGTTCGTGTTATGGTCAGAGTCAGGGTTAGGGTTAGTTTTAGGGTTGGGGTTAGACTATAGTTAGGGATATATTAGGGTTAGGTGTACGGTTAGGGTTTGGTTTAGCTTAAGGTTTATGTTAGGGCTATGACTCGGTTTTATTTTAGGGCTCAGGATAGGGTTAGGGCTAGTTTTAAGATTAGTCTTAGGGTTAGGACTAGTGTAAGTGTGAGATTTGGGCTTAGGTTAAGTGTTAGGGATGGGAGCAGAATTATGGCTAGATTTAGTCTTAGGGTTTGGGTTAAATTTAGAGTTAGGTTTAGATCTAGGTTTTGAGATAGGGCTAAGTATAGGGCTAGGGTAGGGCTATGTTTAGGGCTAGCTGTATGGTTATGGTAAGGGATAGGGTTAGAACTAGGTATAGAGCTAGTGTGAGAGTTAGAGTTAGTCTTAGGGCTAGGGTCAGTGTTAGGTTTAGTCCTAGGGTTAGGGCTAGGGTTAGTGTTAGGTTGAGGTCTAGGGTTAGATTTAGGGTAAGGGATGGGAATATAGCTAGTTTTAGGACTAGGGTGAGATTCAGGGTTAGGTTAGGATTAATATTAGGGTTAGGTTTATGATTAAGGCGAGGTTCATGGCTAGGATGTTGGCTAACTGTTGTATTAGGGTTAGGGCTAGGATTAGAGCTAGGGCTAATGTCAGGTCTAGGGTATGGTTAGGGATAGTTTTAGGGTTAGGTCTATGGCTAAATCTCTTGTAAAGTTTGGGTTTCTTGCTAGGGTCAGGTTTAGAGCTATGGGTATTATTAGAGTCAGGGTCAAGTTTAGGATTAGGGTTAGGTTAACGTTTAAGTTTAGGGCTCAAATTAGTCTTATGTTTAGGGATGGGGTAATGACAAAGTTAGGTTTGGGGTTCAGGATAGGTGTAGGTTAATGGATACGGTTAAGGCTAGTGCTAGGATTAGGGTCCCGCCTAGTTTTAGCATAAGGATTATAGTTATCTTAGGGTAATGAACAGGGTTAGAGCTTGGGTTATGGCTAGGTTTATGGTTAGGATTAGGTCTAGGCTTAGGGTTATAGTTAGGGCTAGGGTTATTGTTAGGGTGAGCTTTAGGGTTAAAGCTAAGGTAGGGCTTGGATGAGGGCTAGGTTTTGTGATAGGTTAGGGCTATGGCTAATGTAAAAACTAGAGTAATGATTAAGACTAGTTTTATGGTTAATGTTAGGGCTAGGTGTAGTTTTAGGGTTAGTTTTGGGGTTAGGGTGAAGTTTAAAGCTATGGTTAGTGTTAGTGTCAGGGACAATGTTCGGGTAGGGTAATGGTTAGGGTTAAAGCCAGAATTAGGACTAGAGTTGGGTCTAGAGGTAGGGTTAGAGTTTCGGTTAGGTTAAGGGTTATGGTTAAGGCTAGGTCTAGCTTGTCTTTAGGTCTAGAGCTATAGTTATAGCTAGATTTAGGATTACATTTAGGTCTAGGGCTAGAGTTAGTGTTAGGTTTGGGTATAAGGTTACCTTTAGGGCTAGTGTTAGTGTTCAGTTTAGGGTGAGGTTTAGATTTAGAGTTAAGATTAGTGTTAGGGTCAGAATAATGGTCAGGGATAGGGTTAGGGTTTGGGTTATGGTTCGATCTAGAATGAAGGCTAGGGTTAGGACTAGTTATAGAGTTAGGTTTTGGTTAGGCTAAGGATTAGTGCTAAGAATACAGTTAGCATTAGGGTGAGGGTTTGTCTTAGGGTAAGGGATAGGGTTACAGCTAGGATTAGAACTAATTTTAGAGTTAGGTTTAGGTTTAAATCTCGTTTTAGGGCTTGGATTTGGGCTAGATTTGTATTAGGGTTAGGGCTAGTGTTATGGTTATGGCTATTGTAAGAAATAGGATTATGATTAGGGTTAGTTTTAGGGTTAAGTTAGGGCTAGGGCTAGTAATAAGGTTAGGTTTAAGGTTAGGGTGATGTTTAGAGTTAGGTTTAGTGTTTGGATATGAGTCAGGTTAATTTAGATTTAGGATTAGGGTTAGAATTAAAATTAGGGGTAGGGTTAGTGTTGGTGTAAGGTTAGGGTCTGGTATAGGGTAAGGGTTAGTGTTAGGGGTATAGCTCAGTTTTGTTTTGGGGCTAGGGCTAGGGTTAGCGCTAATTTTAGGATTAGCATTAGGGTTAGAGCTAATTTCAGGGTTAGGGTGAGGCATCAGGTTAGGGTTAGTTTTAGAGGTAGGTTTTGATCTGGACTTAGTGCTAGGGCTAAGGATAGTGCAATGACTAGGGTTAGGGCTTGGGTAAGGGTTATGGTAAGGGATAGGGTTAGAAGTAGGGATAGGTCTTGTGTGAGAATTATAGTTAGTCTTAAATCTAGGGTTCGGATTAGGGTTAGGAATAGGGCTATATTATGGCTAGGATTAGTGCTAGGTTTAATGTTAGGGTTAGGCATAGGGTTAGGGTTATCATTAGGGCTAGGGCTAGGGTTAGGGTTAGGGTAAGGGTTAGGGTTTAAGCTATGGTTAGGGCTAGGGGGAGTGTTAGGTTTAGTGTTAGATCTAGGTTAGGGTTATGGTTATGGTTAGGGTTAGGGTTGAGGATAGGGCTAGGGTTTTCATTAGGTTTAGGGTTAGTTTTAGAATAATGTATTGGATTAGATGTAAGATTAGATTTAGTGTTAAGTTTAGGTAATGATTAAATTTAGGTTTAGGAGAGGTTTAGTTTTGACTCATGGGAGGTTTAGGGTTAAGTTTATGGCAAGGGTTAGGTTAAGGGTTAGGTCTAGGGTTAGGTTTATGATTAGGGTTAGAAATAGGGTTAGGTTTAGGGCTAGGGTTATTATTAGGGTTAGGGTTAGGGTAATGTTAGGGTTAGAGCTAGGGTTAGCACTAGGGTTAAGGTTAGGATTAGGGGTAGGGTTAGGTTTATGTTTACAAATAGGGCTAGAGTTATGTTTAGGCTAAGGATTAGGCTTTTAACTAGGGTTATGTCTAAGGCGAGGGTTAGGGTTAGGACTACATTTAGGATTATGGTTATGCTTAGGGTAGGATTAGGCATCGGATTTGGGCTAGGTTTTGTGTTAGGGTTAGGCCCAGGGTTAAGGCTATATGTAATGTAGGATCTCAGGTTCTGATTAGAGCTAGTTTTAGGGTTAGGGTTATGGGTATGTCTAGAGTTAGGTTTAGGTTTAGGATTAGGTTCAGGTTTAGAGCTAGGTTTAGTGTTAGTGCTAGGGTCAGTGTTCAGGTTAGAGTTAGGTTTAGGGTGAAAGCCAGAATTAGGACTAGGGTTAGGCCTACGGATAGGGTTAGTGTTTGCTTTTGGTTAAGGATTATGTTAGGGCTTGGGCTCAGGATTTTTTTAGGTCTAGGTCTAGAGTTATGGCTATATTTAGGATTAGGCATATATATAGGGTTTGTGTTAGGGTTAGGTTTAGGTATAAGTTTACTAGTAGGGCTAGTTTTAGGGTTTGGTTCAGGGTTAGGGTCAGATTTAGACTGAGAGTTTGTGTTAGGGTAAGGATTTGAGTTAGGATTAGAGCTAGAATGAGGGCTAGAGTTAGGACTAGTAATAGGGTTAGGGTTTGGATTAAGCTATGGATTAGGATTAGGACTAAGGTTAGCATTACGGATAGGGTTAGGCTTAGGGTAAGTGATAGAGTTAGAGCTAGGTTGAGGCCTAGGTTTAGGGTTAGGGTTAGGGATAGGGCTAGTTTTAGGTTTAGGTTTACTTTTAGGGTTAGGGCTCAGATTAGGGCTAGTTTTTCTGTTAGGTTTAGGGCTATGATTAGGGCTATGGCTAATAAAGAACTGAGGTTATGATTAGAGATAGTATTTGGTCTAGATCTAGTGTTAGCACTATCTTTAGGGTTAGTGTGATATTTAGAATTAAGGATAGTGTTAGAATATATCAGGGTCAGGGTTAATTTTAGGACTAGGACATGAATTAAAGGTAGAAGTTATGGCTAGGTTTAGGGTTAGGGTTTGGTTTAGGTTAACATTTAGGGTTAGGACAATGGCTCGGTTTTGTTTAAGGGATAAGGCTAGGGTTATGACTAGTATTAGGATTAGCAATAGTGTTAGGTCTAGTGGTAGGTTGAGGATTAGGCTTAGGGTTAGGGTCAAATGTAGAGTTATGTTTAGATCTAGGGTAGGGTTTAGGTTTTAGGGTTCGGGCTAATGTTAGGGCTTGTGTTAGGTTTATTGTAATGGATAGGGTTAGAACTAGAAGTAGGTCTAGGGGGAGAGTTAGAGTTAGTCTTAGGCCAAGGTTAGGGATACAGTTAGGGTTTGGGCTAAATTTAAGCTACGATTAGTGCTAGGGTTAGTGTTAGGGTTAGGCCTATGGTTAGGCTAGAGATATGGTTAATGTTAGCGTTAGGGTTATTGATAAGGCTAGAGGAAAGGATGGGGTTATACCTAAGTTCAGGTCTAGGGCAAGGGTTAAAATTAGAGATAGGGCTAGAGTTAGGGTTTGGTTTAGGATTAAGGCTAGGTATAGGCCTAAGATGAGGACTAGTGTTTGTGTTAGGGTTAGGGCTAGGATTAGGACTGGGGCTAATATCAGGTCTGGGTTCATGGTTATGGTTAGTTTTAGGGTTAGGTTTAGGTTAAGGGTCAGGTTTAAAGCTAGGTGTATTATTAGGGTCAGGGTTCGAGTAGGGTTTGGTTTAGGTTAAAATTTAGGGTTAAGGCTTGAATTAGCATTAGGAATAGGTTTAGGGTTTGGGTTAGGGTAATTGATAGGTTTAGGTTCAGGGTTCAGGTTAGGTTTACAGTAATGAATAGGGTTAGTGTTAGCAATAGTGTTAGCGTTAGACCTAGGGTTAGCATTTGGGTTAGGCTTATCTTTAGGGTAATGGATAGGGTCTGACCTAAGGTTAGGGCTAGGGTTAAGGTTAGAATGAGGACTAGGGTTAGGGTTAGGCCTAGGGTTCGTGTCAGGGTTAGGTTCGGGTTAAGTGTTAGCATTTGAGCTAGGATTAGGGCTATTGTGAGGGTTAGGGTTAGAGTCAGGGGCTAATGTTAAGGTTAGGGTTAGAGTTATGTTTGGATTAAGGTTAGAGTTTGAGCTAGAATTAGGGTTAGGGCGAGGGTTAGGGTTAGGTTTAGGTCTAGGCTTATGGTTAGGGTTACAATAAGGACTAGGTTTAGGGCTAGGATAAGGGCAACGTTTGTGTGAGGTTTATGGCTATCATTAGGGCTATGGGTAATGTAAGAGCTAGGATAAGGTTATGGCTAGTTTTAGGGTTAGGGTTATGGATAAGTCTAGTGTTCTAGTTAGGTTTTGGGTTATGATAAGATTTAGAGCTAGGGTTTGTTTTAGGGTAACGGTCATTGTGAGGTTTAGGGTTAGGGTTAGGGTGAGAGCCAGATTTAGGACTAATGTTGGGTCTAAGGATAGAGTTAGTCTTTACATTAGGTTAACGGTTATGGTTAGGGCTAGTGCTAGGTTTTTGCTTAGGGCTAAGGCTCGATTTATGACTCTAGGATTAGGTTTAGTCTACTGCTAGTGTTACTGTTAGGTTTAGGTATAGGCCTACCAGTAGGGGTAGGGTTAGGGTATGCTTTAGGGTTAGTGTCAGGTTTAGACCTAGGATTAGTGTTAGAGTCAGAATAAAGGTCAGGGTTAGAGTTAGTGTTAAAGCTAGAATGAGAGCTAGGGTTAGGACTAGTAATAGAGATAGGGTTTGGGGTAGGCTAAGGATTCTTGATAGGACTAGGGTAGCATTAGGGTGAGGGTTTGGCTTAGGGTAAGGGATAGGGTTAGAGGTAGAGTTAGGGTTGGGTTAGGGTTAGGGTTATATTTAGGGTTATACCTAGGTTTAGGCCTCGGAATAGGACAAGGGTTTGTGTTAGCATTAGGGCTACAGTTAATGAAAGAACTAGGATTCTGATTAGGGTTAGTTCTAGGGTTAGCTTTAGGGCAATTTTTAGAGCTAGAGTTACTGTTAGGGTCCAAGTAAGGTTCAGGGTTACTTCTATGGTTAGGGTTAGGACTCTAGTTAGGGCCACATTTAGGGCTAGGTGTAGGGTTAGTGTTTAGTTTAGGTTAAGGGTTAGGGTTAGGGTTAGGGCTCAATTTTGTTTTAGGGTTAGGGTACTGTTAGGGATAGTTTTCCAATTAGCATTAGGGTTAGGGCTAGTGTTGGATTGAGCTTTAGGCTTAATGTTAGGGTTAGATCCAGGTTTAAGGCTAGGGTGAAGTTAGGGCTAGGGTTGGGGCTAGGGATAGGGATAGGGCTAATATCAGGTCTAGTGTTGCCATTAGGCTAGGGTCAGGTTTGGGCTATGGCTCAGTTTTGTTTTAGAGCTAGGGCTAGGGTAGGACTAGTTTTAGGATTAGTGATAGTATTAGGTCTAGTGGTAGGATGAGGTTTAGGCTTAGATTTATTGTTATGGTTAGATCTAGGTTTAGGGATAGGGCCTGCATTAGGATTAAGGTTAGGGCTAGTCTTAGGGTTACGGTAATGAATAGGGTTAGAACTAGAAATAGAACTGGGGTACAATTAGAGTTATTCTTTGGGCTAGGGGTAGGTTTAGGGTTAGGGCTAAATTAGGGCTAGGATTAGTGCTAGGGTTAGTGTTAGTGTTAGGCCTAGGGTTAGGGCTAGGGTTAAGGTTAGTGTTAGTGTTAGGATTAGGGTTAGGTTTAGGGGAAGGGATGGGGTTATAACTAGGTTTAGAGCTAGAGTTCGGGTTAGAATTTGATTTAGGGCTAGGGTTAGGGTTCGGTTTTAGATTAAGGCTAGGGTTTGTGCCAGGATGAGTGTATGTGTTAGGGCTAGGGCTAAGAGTAGGGCTAGAGCTAATGTCAGGCCTAGGTTCAAAGTAAGTGGTAGTTTTATGGTTAGGTTATGGCTAGCTCTAGTGTAAGGGTTAGGCTTAGGGTAAGGGTCAGTTTTAGAGTTAGGTGTTTTATTAGGTTCAGTGTCTGGGTAAGGTTTGGTTTAGGTTAAGGTTTAGGGTTAAGGCTTGTATTAGCATTAGGGTTCGGTTAGGGATTTGGGTAATGGATAGGGTTAGGCTTAGGATTCAGTTTAGGTTTAGAGTAATGTATATGGTTATTTTTAGCGATAGTGTTAGCATTAGGCCTAGGGTTAGCATTTGGTTTAGGCTTATCTTTAGGGTAATGGATAGGCTTAGAGTTAATGTTAGGGCTAGGGTTAAGGTTAAGTTTCTTGCTAGGGTTATGGTTATGCCTAGGGTTAGTGTCAGGGTTAGGTTTAGTTTAAGTATTAGGGTTTGAGCCTGGGTTAGGTGAAGGATGAGGGTTAGGGTTAGATTCGTGGCTAGGTTTAGGGTTAGGGTTAGTGTTATGATTAGGGAAAGGGTTAGAGTTTGAGCTAGGCTTAGGACTAGATCGAGGGTTATGGTTAGTGTTAGGTCTAGGATTATGGTTAGGGTTACAATTAGGGCTAGGTTTAGGGCTAGATAAGGGCTAGGTTTGTGTTATGTTTATGGCTAGCTTTAGGGCTATGAGTAATGTAAGAGCTCGGGTTACGGTTATGGCTTGTTTTAGGGTTAGGTTTATGGATAAGTCTAGTGTTAGGGTTAGGTTTTGGGTTAGGATAAGGTTTAGAGCTAAGGTTTGTGTTAGAGTAAGCATCAGTGTTTGGGTTAGGGTTAGGGCCAGAATTAGGAATAGAGTTGGGTCTAGGGATAGGGTGTCTTTGTGTTAGGTTAAGGGTTACTGTTAGGGCTAGTTCAAGGTTTTTGTTTATGGCAAGGGCTAGATTTATGACTCTATTTAGGATTAGGTTTGGTCTAGTGCTAGTGTTACTGTTAGGTTTAGGCATAGGTTTACCGGTAGGGGTAGAGTTAGGGTCTGGTTTAGGGTTAGTTTTAGGTTTAGATCTAGGGTTAGTGTTAGGGTCAGAATAAGGGTCAGGGTTTAGGATAGGGCTAGAGCTAGAATGAGGCCTAGGGTTAGGACTAGTAATAGAGTTAGGGTTTGGGATAGGCTAAGGATTAGTGTTAGGACTAGGGTAGCATAGGGTAAGGGATAGAATTAGACTTAGGGTTAGGATTAGGGGTAGGGTTAGGGATAGGGTTAGGGTTAGGGTTAGACTTAGAGTTAAACCTACGTTTAGGGCTTGGAATAGCACTAGCATTAGGGCTATGCCTAATGAAAGAACTTGGTTTCAGATTAGGGTTACTTCTTGGTGTAGCATTAAGGCAATGTTTAGAGCTAGGGTTAGTCTTAGGATCCGAGTCAGGGTCAGGGTTACTTCTAGCATTAGGTTTAGCACTCAAATTATGGCAAGGTTTATGGCTAGGTTTAGGGTTAGTGTTTGGTTTAGGTTAAGGATTAGGGTTAGTTTTATGGCTCAGTTTTGTTTTAGGGCTAGGTTAGGGTTAGGGCTAGTTTTCCAATTAGCATTGCTGTTAGGGTTAGTGTTAGGGTGAGATTTAGGCTTAAGTTTAGGGTTTGATCCAGTTTTAGGGGTAGAGCAAAGGTTAGGGCTAATGTTGGTCTAGGGATAGGGCTAGGTTTGGGGTTATGGTAAGGGATAGGTTTAGAACTAGGGATAGGGATAGGGCGAGAGTTATAGTTAGTCTTAGGGATAGGGATAGGGTTAGGTTTAGTGTTAGGCCTAAATTAGGGCTAGGATTAGTGCTAGGGTTAGTGTTAGGTTTAGGCCTAGGTTTAGGGCTAGGGTTAGTGTTATGCTAAGGTATGATGTTACAGCTATGTTTAGTGCTAGGACAAGGGATAAAATTAGGGAAGGTCTGGGGTTCAGATCAGGGTAAGGATTAAGGCTGGGCTTAGAACTAGAATTAGGGCTAGGGATAGAGCTAATGTCAGGTCTAGCATTAAGGTTAGGTAGGGTTAAGGATAGGGCTATGGCTCAGTTTTGTTTTAGAGCTAGGGCTATGGTTAGGGCTGGTTTTATGATATGTTAGGGCTAATGGTAGGGTGAAGTTTAGGCTTAGATTTATTGTTATGGTTAGATCTAGGTTTAGGGCTATGGCTAGGGTTAGGGATAAGTTTAGGGCTAGTATTAGGGTACAGATAGAGTTAGAACTAGAAATAGGGCTAAGTTGAGAGTTTGAGTTAGTCTGTGGTCTAAGGTTAGGGGTAAGTTTAGGGTTAGGGCTAAAATAGGGCTAGGATTAGCACTAGCGTTAGTGTTAGGGATAGGCCTAGGGTTAGGGTTAGTGTTAGTGTTAGGGTTAGGATTAGGTTTAGGGGTAGGGATAGGGTTATAGCTAGCTTTAGGGCTAGGGTAAGGGTTAGAATTAGGGTTAGGACTAAGGTTAGCATTTGGGTTAGGATTAAGACTAGGTTTAGGGCTAGGCTGAGGGTTTTTGTTAGGGCTATGGCTAGGAATAGGTCTAGGGCTAATGTCAAGTCTAGCTTTATGGTTAGTATTAGTTTTATTGTTAGGTTATGGCTATGTCTATGTCTATTGTAAGGTTTAGGTGTAGGGTAAGGGTCATGTTTATAGCTAGGTGTATTATTAGGGTCAGGGTCCGGGTAGGGTTTGGTTTAGGTTAAGATTTAGGGTTAATGCTTGAATTAGCTGTGGGTTCGGGTTAGGGTTAAGGTAATGGATACAATTAGTTTATGGTTCTGGTTAGGTTTAGACTAATGGATAGAGTTAGTGTTAACGATAGGGTTATCATTAGGCCTAGTGTTAGCATTTGGGTTAGGCATTTCTTTAGGGTAATGGATAGGGTTAGAGCTAAGGTTAGGGCTAGGTTTAAGGTTAGGATTAGGGTTAGGGTTAAGGTTAGGCATAGGGGTAATGTTAGGGTTAGGGTTAGTGTAAGTGTAGGCATTTGAGGTAGGGATAGGGCTAGGGCTAGGGTTAGGTTTTGAGTCAAGGCTAGTGTTAGGTTTATGGTTAAAAAAAAGCTAGTGTTAGCTTTAGGCTAAGGATTAGAATTTGAGCTAGGGTTAGGATTAGGGCGAGGTTTAGCATTAGGGTTAGGTCTATGGTTATGGTTAGGGTTATGATTAGGGCTAGGTTTATGGCTAGGATAAGGGCTAGGATTTGTGTGAGATTTAGGGCTAACATTAGGGCTTGGGTAATGTAAGAGTGAGGGTTATGGTTATGGCTAGTTTTAGGGTAAGGGTTATGGATAAGTCTAATGGTAGGGTTAGGTTTTGATTTAGGATAAGATTTAGAGCTAGGGTTTCTATTAGATTAAGGGTCATTGTGGGGACAGGGTTAGTTTTAGGTTTAGAGCCACAATTAGGACTAACGTTTGGTCAAGTGAGAGTTTTAGTCTTTACGTTAGGTTAAGGATTATTGCAGGGCTTAGTGCTAGGTTTTTGTTTTGGGCTAGGGCTAGATTTATGACTCTATTTAAAGTTAAGTTTGTCTAGTGCTACTGTTACTGTTAGGTTTAGGTATAGGTTTACCAGTAGAGGTTGTGTTAGGGTTCAGTTTAGGGTTTGGGTCAGGTTTATATCTAGGGTTAGTGTTAGGGTGAGAATAAGGTTCAGGGTTAGGGTTAGGGTTAGAGCTAGAAGGAGGGCTGGGTTTAGGACTAATAATAGAGTTAGGGTTTGGGGAAGTCTAAGAATTATGGTTAGGACTAGGGTAGAATTAGGATGAGGATTTGGCTTAGGGTAAAGTATAGGGTTAGAGGTAGGGCTAGGGTTAGGGTAAGGGTTAGGGTTAGTGTTAGAGTTATGGTTAGGGTTAGCGTTAGTGTTTGGTTTTGGGTTATAGTTAGGTTATGGGTTAGTTAGGGTTAGTGTTAAGTTTAGGGTTAGGATTAGGTGTTAGGGTTAGGTTTAGAGTCAGAATTAGGGTTAGTGTTAGGGTTAGAGTTAGGGTTAGGACAGGTTTAGGTTTAGGGTTAGGTTAAGGTTTGTGTTAGGGTTTTGGTTAGGGTTAGGGTTAAGTTAAGGTTAGGGATATGGTTAGGGTTATGGTTAAGGTTGGTGTTAGGGTTAGGGTTAGTATTCGGGTTAGGGTTAGGGTAAGGTTTAGGGTTAGGGTTAGGGTTAGGGTTAGGTTTATTGTTAGGGTTAAGGTTAGGGTTAGGATTAGTGTTAGGGTAATGGTTAGGTTTAGGGTTACGGTTAGTGTTAGGTTAAGTGTTAGGGTTTGTGTTAGGGTTAGGGTTTGGGTTAGGGTTAAGGTTACAGTTAAGATTACGGTTACATTTAGGGTTAGGTTAGGGTTAGGCTTAGGCTTTGTGTTAGGGTTAGTGTTAGGTTGAGGGTTAGTGTTTGCAATTGGGTTGGAGTAGGGTTAGGGTTCCTGTTAGGGTTAGGGTTAGTTTTAGAGTTAGGGTTAGGGTTAAGTTTAGGTTTAGTGTTAGGGTTAGTGTTAGGTTTAGGTTTAGGGTTTGTGTTAAGGTTAGGTTTTGAATTAGCATTAGGTTATATTTAGCATCAGAATTAGGGTGGTTAGGGTTAGTGTTATGGTTAGGGTTATGTTTAGTGGTAATGTTAGTGTTACAGTTAGAGTAAGGGTTAGGTTTAGGGTTAGTGTTAGGTTTAGGGTTAGGATTTGCGTTAGTTATACAGTTATAGTTGGGGTGAGTATTTTTGTTAGGTTTAGAGTTACAGTTAGTTTTAGGGTTAGTGTTAGGGTTAGGTTTATGTAAGGATTAGGGTTATGGTTAGGTTAGGGGTTATGGTTATGGTTAGGGTTTGTGTTAAGGTTAAAGTTAGGGTTTTTATTAGGGTTATTGTTAGGATGTGGGTTAGTGTTAGGTTTACGGTTAGAGTTAGGGTTAGAATTCGTGTTAAGGTTAGGTTTAGTGTTAGGGTTAGGGTTACATAAAGATTAGGGTTAGGGTTAGGTTAGGGTTAGGGTTAGGGTTAGGGTTTGCATTAGGGTTAGAGTTAAATTTAGGGTTTTTATTAGGGTTATTGTTAGGATGTGGGTTAGTGTTAGGTTTAAGAGTTAGAGTTAGAATTCGTTTCAAGGTTAGGTTTAGGGTTAGTATTAGGGTAATGTGTAGGTTTATGGTTAAGGTTAGGGTTATTGTTACAGTTAGGGTTAGGTTTTGTATTAGGGTTAGCTGTAGGGTTAGGGTTATAGTTAGGGATACTGTTAGGATTAGGTTTAGGGTTAGGGTTGTGGATTGAGTTAGTATTAGTGCTAGGGTTAAAGTTAGGGTTAGCATTAGTGTTTGGGTTAGGGTTATAGTTAGGATTAGGGTTAGTGTTAGCTTTAGGGTTAGGATTAGGTGAGTGTTAGGGTTAGGGTAATGGTTAAGGTTAGGCTTAGTGATAGGGTTTGTTATAGGGTTATGGTTAGGAACAAGGTTAGGTTTAGGGTTAGGTTAGGGTTTGTGTTAGGTTTAGTGTTAGGGTTAGGGTTACGGGTAGGATTAGGGTTAGGTTTAGGTTTACAGTAATGGTTAGTGTTAGAGTTAGTGTTGTTGTTTGTGTAAGGGTTAGGATTAGGGTTAGGGTTAGGGTTAAGGTTATTGTTATGGAAAGGGTTAGGGTTTGTGTTAGGGTAAGTGTTAGGATGAGGGTTAGTATTAGGGTTATGATCAGGATTACCATTAGGGTTATGGATAGGGTTAGGATTAATGTTAGGGTTAAGTTTAGAGTTAGGAGTAGTGTAAAAGTTAGGGTTAGGCTTTGGGTTAAGGTTGGTGTTAGGGATAGGATAGGTGTGAGGTTATTTTTAGGTTAGGGTTAGGATTAGGTTTAGTGTTACAGTTAACATTAGGGTTAGGTTTAGGGTTCTTGTAATGGTTAGCATTAGGAATAGAATTAAGGTTAGGGTTAGTGTTAGCATTAGGGTTAGGGTTAGGGTTAGTTTTAGTCTTTGTGTTATTGTTAAGGTTAGGTTTAATTTTATGGTTAGTGTTAGGTTTATGGTTACAGTTAGGGTTAGGGCTAATCTTCGGGTTAGGGTTCGGGATAGGGTTACAGTAAGCTTTAGGGTTGATATTAGGGTTAATGGTTAGGGTTAGGTTAGTGATAATGTTAGGGTTAGGGATAGGATTAGGGTTACTTTTAGGTTTAGGTTTAGCATTAGGGTTAAGGTTAGTGTTACCATTAGGGTTAGGTTTAGGGTCAGGGTTAGTGTTAGTTTAGGGTTATATTTATGCTTAAGGTTAGTTTGGGGTTAAAGTAGTGTTAGGATTAGGTTAGGGTTAGGTTTAGTGTAAGGATTAGGGTTATGCTTAGATTTAGGGTTAGTATTATGTTTATTGTTAGTGTTTGTGTTATGGTTAGGGTTTGGTTTAGGGTTAGGTTTACAGTTAAGATTAGGGTTATGGTTAACTTTAGGGTTAGTATTAGGGTTAGGGTTAGGATTAGGGTTAGTGTTAGGGTTAGGGTTAGTGTTTGTGATAGGGTTATTTTTAGGGTTAGGGTTTAGGTAAGGGTTAGGGTTAGTTTTAGAGTGAGGGTTAGATTTCGGTTTAGGGTTAATGTTAGAGTTACTGTTAGGGTTACTCTTAGGTTTAGGTTAGTGTTTGTGATAGGGTTAGGGTTAAGGTTATCATTAGGTTTATGGTTAAGATTAGACTTAGATTTAGGGTTAGGCTAAGGGTTAGAGTTAGGGTTAGTATTACTTTTAGGTTTATGGTTAGAGTTAGGGTTGCGGTTAGTTATATGGTTAGGGTTGGGATTAGGATTAGGATTAGTGTTAGGGTTAGGTTCAAGGTTAGTGTTAAAGTTAGTGTTAGTGTTAGGGTTAGGGTTAGGTAAGGGTTAGGTTTAACGTTAGGTTAGGGTTAGGGTTATGGTTTGGTTAGGATTTGTGTTAGGGTTAGGGTTAGGGTTCAGGTTTGTGTTAGCATTAGGGTTAGGGTGTGGGTTTGTGTTAGTGTTACAGATAGGATTAGGTTTATACTTCGTGTTAGAGTTTCGGTTAGGGTTAGTTTTAGGGTTGGTTGTAGGTTTATGGTTAGGATTAGGGTTAGTGTTACAGTTAGAATTAGGGTTAGGCTTAGGATTAGTGTTTGGGTTAGTGTTAGAGTTAGGTTGAGGCTTAGTGCTAGCGTTAGGGTTAGAGTAAGTGTTAGGGTTAGGTTTACGTTTATGGTGAGGTTTAGGGTTAGTGTTATGGTTAGCATTAGGGTTCGTGAGAGTGTTAAGGTTAGGGTTAGGGTTAGTGTTAGGGTTTGGGTTAGGTTTAAGGTTATTGTAAGAATTAGTGTTAGTGTTAGGGTTAGGTATAGTGTTAGGGTTTAGGATAGGTTAGGGTTAGTTTTAGGGTTAGGGATGGGTTTAGGGTTAGGATTAGGTTTGTGTTAAGGTTAGGGTTAGGGTTATGGTTAGGGTTAGTTTTAGGGTTAGGGTTAATGTTAGGTTTATGGTTAGTGTAAGGGTTAGGATTAGGGTTAAACTTAGGGTTCGTGTTAGTGTTAGGGATAGGGTTAGTGTTAGTATTAGAGGTAGGGTTAGCTTTAGTGTCAGTGTTATGGTTAGTTTTAGGGAGAGTGTTAGGGTTACTGATAAGTTTAGGGTTAGGGCTAAGGTTAGGGTTAGTGTTAGTGATACAGTTAGGGTTAGGGTTAGTTTTACGGTTTGGTTTAGGGTAAGATTTAGTGTTAGGATTGTGTTTCTATGAGGGATATGGTTTGTGTTAGGGTAAGGTTTAGTGTTCAAGTTTTTGTTAGGGTTAGGTTTAGGTTTAGGTTTAGGGTTAGGGTTAGGGATAGTGTTATAATTAGTGTTAGGTTTAGTGTTAGGTTTAGGGTTAGTGTAAGGGTTAGGATTAAGATTAGTTTTAGGGTTAGTGTTAGTGTTAGGGTTAGGGTTAGTGTTAGCTTTAGTGTTAGTGTTAGGGTTAGGGTTAGGAGAGTGTTAGGGTTCGGGAGAGTGTTAGGGTTAGGGCTAACATTACAGTTAGGGTTAGTGTTACAGTGTTAGCTTTAGTGTTAGTGTTAGGGTTAGGGTTAGGAGAGTGTTAGGGTTCGGGAGAGTGTTAGGGTTGGGGCTAACATTACTGTTAGGGTTAGTGTTACAGTTAGGGATAGGGTTAGGGTTCGATTTAGGATTAGGTTTAAGGTTATGTTTAGGGTTAGTTCTAGGTTTAGGGTTAGGGTTTGGATTAGGTTTAGGATTAGTTTTACAGTTAGGGTGAGGGTTAGAGTTAGTGTTAGGATTAGTGTTCGTGTGAGGGATTAGGTTTGTGTTAGCATAAGGGTTAGGGTTATGGTTAGGATTAGGGTTAGAGTCAGGTTTAGGTTTAGGTTTAGGGTTAGTTTTAGGGTTATTTGTAGGTTAGGGTTAGTGTTAGGGTAAGGGTTAGGATTAGTGTTAAGGTTAGGGTTAAACATTGTGTTATGGTAAGGATTAGGGTGAGGGTTAGGGGTAGGGTTAGTTTTAGGGTTAAGTTCAGTGTTAGTGTTAATATTAGGGTTAGGTTAGTGATAATGTTAGGGTTAGGGATAGGATTAGGGTTACTTTTAGGTTTAGGTTTAGCATTAGGGTTAAGGTTAGTGTTACCATTAGGGTTAGGTTTAGGGTCAGGGTTAGTGTTAGGTTAGGGTTATATTTATGTTTAAGGTTAGTTTGGGGTTAAAGTAGTGTTAGGGTTCTGGTAAGGGTTAGGTTTAGTTTTAAAATTGGGGTTAGGGTTTGAGTTTGGATTATTGTTAAGGTTAGTGTTAGGGTAAGAATTATGGTTTGTGTTAGGTTAAGTGTTAGGTTTAAGTTTTTTGTTAGGTTTAGAGTTAAAATTAGGGTTTTGGTTATGATTAGAAAGAAGGTTAGAGTGAGGCATAGGGTTGGATTAGGGTTAGATTTAAGATTATGGGTAGTTTAGGTATAGTGTTAGGGTAAGAGTAAGGGTTACTTTAGTGTTAGGGTTAAAGTAAGAGTCAGAGATAGGGTTAGTGTTAGGTTTAGGTTTAGGCTTAGGATTAGCGTTAGTGATAGGGTTATTGTTGGGGTTATGGTTAGTGTTAGGATTAGCATTAGGTTTAGTGTTAGGGCTTCTTTTAGGTTTAGGTTTTGGGTTCAGTTAGGGTTAGTGTTAAAGTTAGTTATAGTGTTAGGGTTGGGGTTAGGGTTAGTGTTAGGGTTAGGGTTAGTTTTAGGGTTAGTGTGAGGGTTAGAGTTAGGGTTAGGGTTGGGTAAGTGTTAGGGCTATGTTTAGGGTTAGGTTTAGTGTAGGATTAATGTTAGTGATTGGATTAGATTTAGTGTTAGTGTTAGGGTTAGGGTTAATGTTATGTTTAGGATTAGGGTTAGGTTTATGGTTAGAGTTAGTGTTATGGTTAGTGTTAGTGTTACAGTTATGGTTAGGGTTATGTTACATTTAGGATTAGTGTTAGTGTTAGGGTTAGTTTTAGTGTAAGTGTTAGTGTTAATGTTAAAGTTAGTGTTAGTTAAAAGTTAGGGCTAGTGTTAGGTTATGTTTAGGGTTATGTTTTGGGTTAAGGATTGTGTTAGGGTTATGCTTAAGCTTATGGTTAGGGTTACATCAGGTTTAGGGTTATGGTTAGGGTTAGGATTACTGTACGGGTTAGTATTAGTATAGGGTTAGGGTTTGGGTTATGTTTAGTGTTATGGTTATTGTAATTTTAGGGATAGTGTTAGTTTTAGGGATACAGTTAGTGTTAGTGTTAGATTTAGGGTTAGGATTAGGGTTAGTGTTCGAGTTACGGTTAGGATTTGTGTTAGGCTTAAGGTTAGGATTATGTTTAGGTTTATGGTTATGATTAGGGTAAGTGTTAGGGTTAGGGTTAAGTTAGGTTTACGGCAGGATTAAGGTTAGTGTTAGGCTTCAGGTAAGGGTTAGTATTAGGGTTAATATTAGTGTTAAATTTAGGTTTATGGTTAGGTTAGGGTTAGGGTTAGGTTTAGGGTTCATGTTAGGATTAAGGTTAGGGTAAGTGTTAGCTTTAAGTTTATTGTTAGGGTTATGGTTAGGGTTATTGTTAGGGTTATGGTTAGGGTTATTGTTAGGGTTAGGGTTAGGGTTATACTTAGGTTTAGAGTTAGTGTTAGGATTAGGGTTAGGTTTAGGGATAGCTTTAGGCGTAGGGTTAGGTTTAGAGATATTGTTATGATTAGGTTTAGGGATAGGATTAGGGTTAGTGTTAAAATTAGGATTAATATTAGTGTTATGGTTAGTTTTAAGGTTAGGGTTAGGGTTTCCTTTAGGGTTAGGATTAGGGTTACGGTAGGGTTTGTGTTAGGATTACGTTTAGGGTTAGTATTAGGGTTAGGGTTAGGGTTACAGTTAGGGTAAAATTTAGGGTTAGGTTTAGGATTATGGTTACAGTTAGTGTTAGTGTTGGGATTAGGGTTTAGATTAGTTTAAGGTTTAGCATTAGTGTTTGTGTAGGGGTTAGGGTTAGATTTATAGTTAGGGTTATGATAAAGATTAGGATTAGGATTAGAGTTAGGTTGAGGTTTAGGGTTAGGTTAGGGTTAGAGATAGTGTTAACATTAGGGTTAGGGTTAGGATTAGTGTTAGGATTAAAGTTAGGGTTTAGGTTAAATTAGGGTAAGGGTTAGGGTTATGGTTCATGTTAAGGTAAGGTTTATGATTTGTGTTAGTTTTAGGTTTAGGTTTAGGGTTAGTGTTAGGGTTAGGGTTAATGTTAGGGATAGGTTTAGTTTTACAGTTAGAGTTATTGTTAGTGTGAGGGTTAGGGGTTGTGTTAGTGTTAGGGTTATGTTTATGGTTAGGGTTAGTGTTATGTTAGAACTAGGGTTAAGTTTAGGTTTAGTGTTTGGGTTAAGGTTAGAGTTAGGTTTAGGGTTAGTGGTAAGGTTAGGGTTAGGTTTAGTGATAGGTTTCAAATTAGGTTTAGGGTGAGGCTTAGGATTAGTGTCAGGGTTAGGTTTACTTTTAGGGTTAGGTTTAGGGTTGGGTTAGGGTTAAGGTTAGGGCTAGGTTAAGGTTAGTATTTGGTTTAGGTTTTGTGTTAGGGTTAGGGTTAGGTTTAGTGTTACGCTGAGGTTTAGTTTTAGGGTTAGGTTTAGGGTTGGGGTTAGGGTTAAGGTTAGGGCTAGGTTAAGGTTAGTATTTGGTTTAGGTTTTGTGTTAGGGTTAGGTTTAGGTTTAGTGTTAAGCTGAGGTTTAGTGTTAGAGTTAGGTTTGGGTTAGGGGTATGGTTAAGGTTTGTGTTTGGATTAGGGTTAGGTTTATTGTTAAGTTAGGGTGAGGGTTAGAGTTAGGGTTAGGTTTAGTGTTAGTGTTAGATTAGTGTTAGGGTTATGGTTAGTGTTAGTGTTAGTGTTAGGTTTAGGGTTAGGGATAAAGTTATTTTTAGGGCTAGGGTTAGTGTTAGTGACAGGGCTACAGTTAGGGTAAGGATTAGGTTTAGGGTTAGGTTCAAGGTTAGGTTTAGGGTTAGGGTTAGGGTTAAGGTTAGTGTTAAGTTTAAGGATAGGATTAGGGTTAGTAGTAGTGTTTGTGTTAAGTTTAGGTTTAGGGTTAACATTAGGGTTAGGGATAGTTTAAGGGTTAGTATTATGGTTAGTTTTATGGTTAGGGTTAATTTTCAAATTAGAGTCAGGGTTATGGTATGGTTAGTGTTAGGTTTTCGGATAGGATTTGGGTTAGAGATAAAGTTTGGTTTAGGTAGTGTTACATTAGGGTTAGGGTTAGCGTTTGGTTAGGGTTAGTGTTAGGGTTAGTTTTAGGGTTATTGTTAGGTTTAGTGTTA
Source organism: Marmota flaviventris (assembly GCF_047511675.1). Lineage (NCBI taxonomy): Eukaryota > Metazoa > Chordata > Mammalia > Rodentia > Sciuridae > Marmota > Marmota flaviventris. The sequence continues at coordinate 116,252,289 of NC_092500.1, forward strand.
GGGTTAGGTTTATGTTTATGTTTAGGTAGGGTTAGGGTTAGGATTAAGGTTTTTGTTAAAGTTATGGTTATGGTCAGGTTTTGTGTTAGGGTTAGATTTAGGGTTAGTGTTATGGTTATGATTAGTGTTAGAGTTAGTGTTAGGTTTAGGTTTAGGGTTAGTTTTAGGTTATGGGTAGAATTAGTGTTAGTGTTAGGTTTAATGTTAGATTTAGGGTTAGGTTAGTGTTAAGATTAGGGTTATATTTTTGGTTTAGGGTTAGTGTTAGGGATAGGATTAGTGTTAGGGTTAGGGTTAGGTTAGGATAAGGGTTACAATTACAGTTCATGTTAGTGTTAGGGTTAGTGTTATTGTTAGTTTTAGGTTTATGGTTAGGATTAGGGTTAGAGGTAGTGTAGCATTAGGGTTAGGTTTAGCATTAGTGTTTGGGTTAGGGTTAAACTTAATTTTAGTTTTAGTGTTAGGGTTAGGGTTAGGATTTGGATTAGGTTTAGGGTTAGGGTGAAGGTTATTGTTAGGTTTAGGGTTAAATTTAGTGTTAGGCTTAGTTTTAGGGTTAGGGTTAGGGTAAGGGTAAGGGTTAGTGTTAGGGTTAGTGTTATGATTAGTGTTAGGTTTAGGATTAGAGTTTGTGTTAGAGTTAAGGTTAGGGTTCAGGTTAGTGTAAGGTATTCTGTTAGGGTTATGGTTAATTATAGGGTTAGGGTTAGGTTTAGTGTTAGGGTTGGTGTTACGGTTACAGTGACGGTATGTGATAGGGTTAGGGTTAGGGTTAGTCTTAGGGTTAGGATAAGAATTAGTCTTAGTGATAGGTTTAGAATTATAGTTAGGGTAAGTGTTACGGTTAGGGTTAGGTTTACGGTAGAGTTATTGTTAGTGTTAGGGTTAGTGATAGGGTTAGGTTTAGGGTTAGAGTTAGTGATAGGTTTGGGTTAGGGTTAAGGTTAGGTTAAGGTTAGGGTATGGTTAGAGTTAGGGTTTGTGTTATGGTGAGGGTTAGGGTTAGATTTAGATTTAGATTTAGGGTTAAATTTAGTGTTAGGGTTAGGGTTAGGTTAAGGTTTTATGGTTAGTTTAGGGTTAAGGTTAGAATTAGTATTAGTGTAAAATTAGGGTTAAGGTTAGGGTTAGTTTTACGGTTAGGGTTAGGGTTTTTTTTAGGTTTATGATTAGGGTTATTGTTAGGGTTATGGTTACGGTTAGTATTAGGGTTAGATTAGGGTAGGTTAGAGTTTGGGTTAGGGTTAAGATTAGTTTTAGGGTTAGGGTTAGGTTAGTGTTAGTGTTAGGGTTAGGGTTCTTGTTAGGTTTAGGTTTAGGGTTTGGTTACGGTTAGGGTTTGTGTTAGGGTTAGGGTTTTGTTTAGCGTTAAGGTTACTGTTAAGATTAAGGTTACATTTAGTGTTAGAGTTATGGTTAGGATTAGAATTAGGGTTAGGGTTAGTGTTAGATTTAGGGTTAAGTGTTTGTGATAGGGTGAGGATTAGGGTTAGGATTCAGGTTAGGGTTAGGTTTATTTTTAGAGTTAGGTTTAGGGTTAGGTTTAGGTTTATTATTAGGGTTAGTGTTAGGTTTAGGGTTAGGTTTGTGTTAGGGTTAGGTTTTGAGTTAGCATTAGGGTTAGATTTAGCATTAGGATTAGGGTTAGGGTTGGTGTTATGGTTAGGGGTAAAGTTAGTGTTACAGTTAGAGTTAAGTTTAGGTTTACGGTTAATGTTTGGTTTAGGCTTAGGGTTAGTGTTAGTGTTAGTTATAGAGTTATGCTTGGGGTTAAGATTTGTGTTAGATTTAGTGTTAAATTAGTGTTAGGGTTAGGTTTGGATTAGGTTTAGGGTTTGTGTTAGGGTTAGGGTTAAATTTAGGGTTTGTATTAGGGTTATTGTTAGTATGTGGGTTAGTGTAAGGGTTACGGTTCAGGTTAGGGTTAGGGTTCGTGTTAATGTTAGGTTTGGGGTTAGTATTAGGGTAAGGTGTTGGTTTATGGTTAAGTTTAGTGTTTGTGTTACAGTTAGGGTTATGTTTTGTGTTTGGATTCGTGTTTGGGTTAGAGTTACAGTTAAGTTTATGGTTAGAGTTATGGTTAAGGTTATATTTAGTGTTAAGGTTAGGGTTAGATTTATGGTGAGGTTTAGTGTTCATGTTAGGGTTAGGGTTAGTGTTCAGGTTAGTGTTTGGGTTAAGGTTTGTGTTAGGGTTAGCTTTAGGATTAGGGTTAGAGTTACTGTTATGGAAAGGGTTAGGGTTTGTGTTAGGGTAAGGGTTAGGGTTAGGGTTAGGGTTAGGGTTAGGGTTACAATTATTATTACCATTAGGGTTAAGGATAGGGTTAGGGTTAGTCTTAGGGTTAAGGTTATATTTAAGAGTAGTGTAAAAATTAGCATTAGAGTGAGGGATGTTGTTAAGAATAGGATTGGATTTAGGGTTAATTTTAGTGTTAGGGTTAGGATTAGGTCTAGTGATATGGTTAGCATTAGGATTAGGTTTAGGGTTAGTGTTATGGTTAGCATTAGGAATAGAGTTAAGGTTAGTGTTAGTGTTAGCATTAGGGTTAGGGATAGGGTTAGTTTTAGTTTTTGGCTTATGGTTAGGTTTAGGTTTAATGTTATTGTTAGTGTAAGGTTTATGGTTATGGTTAGGGTTAGGGTTAGTGTTCGGGTTAGGGTTAGGGTTACAGTAAGTTTAGGGTTGATGTTAGTGTTAGAGTTTGGATTAGGGTTAAGTTTAGTGCTAGGGTTAGGTTTAGTGTTAGGGTTAGGGTTATGCTTAGGTTTAATGTTAGTGTTAGGTTTAGTGTTAGGGTTTGTGTTATGGTTAGGGTTTGGATTAGGATTAGGTTTACAGTTAAGATTAGGGTTACAATTAAAGCTAGGGTTAGTATTAGGGTTAGTGTTAGGTTTAGGGTTAGTTTTAGTGTTATGGTTAGGGTTAGTGTTTGTGATAGGGTTAGGTTTAGGTTTAGATTTAGAGTTAGGGTTAGGGTTGGGTTTAGGATTAATATTAGGGTTACTGTTAGGGTTAGGTTAGTGTTTGTGATAGGGTTAGGGTTAAGGTTATCGTTAGTTAGATTGGAGTTAGATTTAGGGTTAGGCTTAGGGTTACGGTTAGTTATCGGGTTAGGGTTGGGGTTAGGGTTAGGGTTAGGTTCAGGGTTAGTGTTAGGGTTAGTGTTAAGGTTAGTGTTAGGTCAGGGTTAGGGTTAAAGTTAGGTTAGGATTAGGGTTTGTGTTAGGGTTAGCGTTAGGTTTAGCATTAAGGTTAGGGTTTGTGTTAGGGTTAAGGTTAGGGTGTGGGTTAGTGTTAGGGTTACGGTTAGGGTTAAGTTTAAGGTTCATGTTAGAGTTTTGGTTAGCTTTAGTTTTAGGGTTAGTTGTAGGTTTATGGTTAGGATTTACAGTTAGCATTACAGATAGAATTAGGGTTAGGTTTAGGATTAGTGTTTGGGTTAGTGGTTAGAGTTAGGTTGAGGCTTAGTGTTAGCATTACAATTAGAGTAAGTGTTAGGTTTATAGTTACATTTATGGTGAGGTTTAGGGTTAGTGTTAGTGTTAGGATTATGGTTCATGGGAGTATTAGGGTTAGTGTTAGGGTTATGGTTAGGTTTGGGATTATTGTAAGGGTAGGGATAGTGTTAGGCTTAAGGATAGGTTTATTAGGGTTAGTTCTAGCTTTAAGGTTAGGGTTAGGGTCTGTGTTAGGGTTAGGTTAGGGTTATGATTAGGGTTAGTTTTAAGGTTAGGGTTAGTTTTAAGGTTAGGTTTAGGGTTATGGTTAGGTTTAGGGTTAGTGTAAGGGTTAAGGTTAGGGTTATTGTTAGGGTTAAACTTAGGGTTCCTGTTAGTGTTTGGGATAGGGTTAATGTTAGGGTTAGGGTTAGGTTTAGGGTTGGCTTTAGTGTTAGTGTTAGGGTTAGCATTAGGGAGAGTGTTAGGTTTAGGGATAGGTTTAGGGTTAGGGCTACAGTTAGGGTTAGTGTTAGTGTTACAGTTAGGGTAATGGTTACTCTTAGGGTTCATTTGAGGCTTAGTGTTAGGGTTATGTTTAGGGTTAGTTTTAGAGTTGCAGTTAGTGTTAGGTTTTAGGTTAGGTTAGGGTTAGTGTAAGAGTTAGGGTTAGGATTAGTTTCAGGGTTAGTGTTAGGGCTAGGGTTGGGTTTAGTGTTAGCTTTAGTGTTAGTGTTAGGGTTAGGGTTAGGGAGAGTGTTAGGGTTAGGGATATGTTTATGGTTACGGCTAAGGTTAGTGTTAGGGGTAGTGATACAGTAAGGGTTAGGGTTCATTTTAGGATTAGGGTTAGGGTTATGTTTAGGGTTAGTTGTAGGGTTAGGGTTAGGTTTAGGGTTTGGGTTAGGTTTAGGCTTAGTTTTAGAGTTAGGATTAGGGTTACGGTTAGGGTAAGGATTAGTGTTCGTGTGAGGGATATGGTTTGTGTTAGGTTAAGAGTTAGGGTTGTGGTTAGGATTAGGGTTAGAGTGAGGCTTAGGGTTAGGTTTAGTGTTAGTTTTAGGATTACTTGTAGGTTAGGGTTAGTGTTAGGGTAAGGGTTAGGATTAGTGTTAGGATTAGGGTTAAGGTTTGTTTTATGGTAAGGGTTAGGGTGATTGTTAGGGATAGGGTTAGTTTTAGGATTAGGTTCAGTGTTAGTGTTAGTGTTAGGGCTAGGGTTAGGGATAGTGTTAGGCTTAGGGATAGGATTATGGTTACTTTTAGGTTTAGGGTTAGAATTAGGGTTAAGGTTATTGTTATGGTTACGGTTATGGTTAGGGTTAGGTTTAGTGTTAGGGTTAGTGTTATGTTTATGGTTAACGTTAGTTTTGGGGATAGGGTTAGGGTTAGGGTTCTGGTTATGGTTAGGATTAGTTTTAGAATTGGGGTTAGGGTTTTGGTTAGGGTTATTGTTAAGGTTAGCATTAGGGTAAGAATTATGTTTTGTGTTAGGGTAGGGGTTAGGTTTAGGTTTTGTTAGAATTAAAATTACGGTTTTGGTTATGTTTAGAAAGAAGTTTAGAGTGAGGCATAGGGTTAGGGTTAGGGTTAGTTTTAGGGTTATGGGTCATTTAGGTATAGTGCTAGGGTAAGGGTTAGGGTTAGTGTTAGGGTTAGGGTTAAAGTAAGGGTCAGGGATAGGGTTAGTGTTATGTTTAGGGTTAAGGTAAAGATTAGTGTTATTGTTAGGGTTAGGTTTACATTTAGGGTTTGAATTATGGTTAGGGTAAGGTTTTGTGTTTGGGTTAGTGTTAGGTTTAGTGTTATGGTTATGTTTATGTTTAGTGTTAGGGTTAGAGTTAATGTTAATATTATTGTTAGTGTTAGAGTTAGTGTTAGGGTTAGGGTTTGGGTTATGTTTATGGCTAGTTTTACAGTTAGGTGTAGGTTTAAGGTTAGTGTTAGGGTTAGTGTTAGGGTTCACGTTATAGTTTTTGTTAGGGTTAGGTTTTGTGTTAGGGTTAGGTTTAGAATTAGTTTTAGTATTAGGTTTAGGGTTAGGATTAAGGTTGTAGTTAGGTTTAGGGTAAGGGTTAGGTTTAGATTTAGGGTTAGTGTTAGGGTTAGGGTTACTGTTAAGGATAGTGTTAGGCTAAGTGTTAGGGTTAAGGTTAGGATTAGCTTTATTGTTAGCTTTAGGGTTAAGATTAGGGTAAGGTTTGGGTTTAGTGTTATTGTTAGGGTTTGTGTTAGGTTTAGTGTTAGTATTTGGGTTAGGGTTAGCTTAATGTTATTGTTAGGGTTAGGGTTAATGTTAGGGTTAGGGTTAGGGTTCATGTTATAGTTAGTGTTAGGTTTGGGGTTAGTGTTAGGGTTAGGGTTAGGAATAGTGTTACAGTTAGGGGCAGGTTTAGTGTTAGTGTTAGGGTTAGGGTTAGTGATAGGGTTAGGGTTCAGGTTATGGTTAGTGTTAGGGTTAGGCTTAGAGTTAGGGTAAGTGTTAGTGATAGGTTTAGGTTTAGGGTTAGGGTTAGGGTTAGTGTTAGGGTTAGAGTTAGGTTTAGGGTTAGGCTGAGTGTTAGGGTAAGTGTTAGGTTTTGTTTTAGGTTTAGGTTTAGTGTTAGTATTAGGGTTAGGGTTAGGTTTAGGATTAGTTTTAGAATAGGTGTCAGTTTAAGGTTAGTGTTAGGGTTAGTGTTAGTGTTCGGGTTATAGTTTGTGTTAGGGTTATGGTCTTGGTTAGGGATTGTGTTAAGTTTAGGTTTAGAATTAGGGTTATGTTTAGGGTTATGGTTAAGATTAGGGTCAGTTAGGGTTAGAATTAGTGTGAGTGTTAGTGTTAGGTTTAAGGTTAAGTTTAAGGTTAGGCTTTGTGATAGGGTTAGGGATGCAGTTAGGTTTAGTGTTAGGGTTAGTGTCACTGTTCATGTTAGAAATAGAATTAGGTTTAGGGTTATAGCTATTGTTAGGATTAGGTTTAGGTTTGGGATAGGCTTATGTTATGGGTTATAGTTCATATTAGGGTTAAGGTTATGCTGAGGTTTAGGGCTACAGTTAGGGTTATATTTAGGGAATGGGGTTACAGTTAGGGTAAGGGTTAGTTTTAGGTTTAGTGTTAGGGTTCTGTTTATGGTTATGATTAGGTTTAGTGTTAGACCTAGGGTTAGAGTTAGGGTTAGTGTTTGGGTAAGGATTAGGGTTAGGTTTAGGGTTTGGGTTAGTGTTAGGTTTAGAATTACAGTTGGGGTTAGGGTTAGTTTTATTGTTAGGTTTAAGGATAGGTTTCAGATTAGGGTTGGGCATAGTTTTAGTATTAGGGTTAGGTTTAGTGTTAGGGTTAGTGTTAGAGTTAGTGTTAGGGTTATGGTTATGTTAGGGTTCATGTTAGGGTTAGTGTTATGGATAGGTTTTGTGTTAAGTTTAGAGTTAGGGTTAGAGTTACGGTTAGAATTAGGCTTAGAGTTAGGTTTAGTGTTAGTTTTAGGGTTACGGGTAGGGCTATGGTTAGTTTTAGGGTTAGGGTTTTAGTTTTGGGTTCAGATTAGTGTTAGGGTTTGGGTTAGGTTTAGTGTTAGGGTTAGGGTTAATGAGAGGGTTATGGTTGGCTTTAGGGTTAGTGTTAGTGTTAGGGTTAGGGTTACTGTTACAGTTAGATTTAGGTTTAGGGTTAGGTTGCTGAGAGCCACAATGGAGTCGGAATGGCCCCTGGCATTTTGCCAATAGTATTCCTTGAGAGGTGAGCCATTAAGATGATGCTGGATTGATTCAATTGTATATTAGACCTTTACTGTCCGCCTCAGGGGCCAGCTACTTTGGAGTTCTCCTGAGGATTGCCTGGGGAGTTCGCGTTGGTTGGAAAAGTTTCAGTGGTGGGAGTTCCGGTTGGTGTGTGGTGTGTTCCTGGAGGAGCTGCCTGGGTGGCATTCGGGGAGAGTTCCTGGGGATTGTGCATAGAATGCTATTGGAGTTCAGGCAATAAAATGTCCTGTTTGTAGATATAAGTGCTTTGTGGTGGCTTGGTGATTTGTGCCCAGCTAGACTGCAGCATTAGTTAAGGGTTAAGGTTAAAGTTAGGGTTAGTGTTAGGGTTGAGGTTAGTGTTAGGGTTAGGGTTAGGTTTAGGGTTAGAGTTACTGTTAGGGTTAGGATGAGATTTAAGGTTAGTGTTAGGGTTAGGGATAGGATTTGTAGTAGGGTTATGGTTAGGGGTAGTGTAATCGTTAGGGTTATGGTTAGGATTAGGGTTAGGGTTAGGATTAGTGTTAGTGTTAGGGTTTGTGTTAGAGATAGTGTTAGGGTTAGGGTTAGAGTTAATGTTGGGGTTAGGGTTAGGGTTAGCTTTAGTGTTAGTGTTAGGGTGAGGTTTCATGTTAGGATTAGGGTTAGTGTTGAGGTTAGAATTAGTGTTAGGTTTAGGGTTAGGGTTAGTGTTAGGGTTAGTGTTAGGGTTAGGTAAGGGTTAGGGTTTGGTTATGTTATGTTCAGGGTTATGGTTTAGGTTAGGTTTTGTGTTAGGGTTAGGGTAAGAGGTAGTGTTAGTGTTATGGTTGAGGTTAGGGTTAGGGATAGTGTTAGTGTTAGTGTTAGAAATGGGGTTAGGTTTAGGGTTAGTGTTAGGGTTAGGCTTAGGGTTTGGTTTAGGGTTAGGGTTAGGGTTAGTGGTATGGTTAGGGTTTGGGTTTGTGTTAAGGTTAGGGTTAGGGTTAGTGTTAGGATTAGTGTTAGGGTTAGGGTTAGAGTTAGGGTTAGGTTTATTGTTAGGGTTAGGATTAGGGTTAGGGATGCTGTTAAGGTCAGGATAGGTTTACGATTAGGGTTATGGTTATGGTTAGGCTTAGTGTTACAATTAGGGTTTGAATTAGGGTTAGTGGTAGTGTAAGAGTTAGAATTAGGGTTAGGGTTAGGGTTCGTTTTAGAGTTTCGTGTAGGTTTAGGATTAGTGTTAGGGTTAGTGTTGGGGTTAGGGTAATGGTTTGTGTTAGGGTTAGTTTTACGGTTAGGGTTACGGTTAGGACTAGGGTTAGAGTTAGGGTTAAAATTAGGCTTAGGGTTAGTATTACAGTTAGTGTTAGGTATAGGGTTATTGTTAGACTTATTGTAAGTGATAGGGTTAGGGTTGGGATTACGTTTAGTGTTAGTGTTAGTATTAGGTTTAGTGTTAAGGTTAGGTTTATAGTTAGGTTTAGGTAAAGGTTAGAGTTAGGGTTAAGATTTTTCTTAGAGTTATGGTTATGGTCAGGATTTATGTTAGGGTAAGAGTTAGGGTTAGGGTTGGTTTTACAGTTAGGATTAGTGTTAGAGTTAGTGTTAGAATTAGGTTTAGGATTAGTTTTAGGGTTACAGGTAGAATTATGGTTAGTGTTAGGTTTAGTGTTAGGGTTAGGGTTAGGGTTAAGATTAGAGTTAATTTCTGGATTAGGGTTAGTGTTAGGGATAGATTAGTGTTAGGGTCAAGGTTAGGTTAGGACTAGAGTTACGGTTACGGTTCATGTTAGGGTTAGGGTTAGTGTTACTGTTACGTGTAGGTTTAGGGTTAGGATTACAGTAAGAGTTAGTATTTGGGTTAGGGTTAGGTTTAGCATTAGTGTTTGGGTTAGGGTTATACTTAGTTTTAGCTATAGTGTTAGGGTTAGGATTGGGTTTAATGTTTGGTTTAGGGTTAGGTTTAGGGTAAGGGTTAGGGTTAGGTTTAGGGTTAGGTTAGAGTTAGGGTTAGGGTTAGGGTTCATGTTAGGGTTAGGTTTAGGGTTAGTGTTAGGTTTAGATTTACAGTCAGGGTTAGGTTAGGATTAGTGTAAGGATTAGGGTTATGTTTAACATTAGTGTTTGGGTTAGGGTTATAGTTAGGTTTAGGGTTAGTGTTAGGTTTAGGATAAGGGTTAGTGTTTGGTTTAGGGTTAGGGTGAGGGTGAGGGTTAGGGTTAGGGTTAGGGTTAGCCTTAGGGTTAGTGTTAGGGTTAGGATTAAGTTTAGTGTTAGGGTTAGTGTTATAGTTAGGTTTAGTTTTAGGATTAGGGTTTGTGTTAGAGTTAGGGTTAGCGTTAATTTTAATATTAGGTATAGTGTTAGAGTTAGGGTTAATGATAGAATTAGGGTTGGAATTAGGGTTAGGGTTAGTGTTAGGTTTAGGTTTAGGTTTAGGGTTAGGATTAGGTTAGGGTTAGTGTTAGGATTAGGGTTAGGTTTATAATTAATGTTTGGGTTAAGGTTATATTTAGGTTTAGGGTTAGTGGTAGGTTTAGGGTAAGGGTTAGTGTTAGGTTTGTGGTTTGGGTTAGGGTTTAGGGGAGGTTTAGGTTAAGGTTTAGGTATAGGTTTAGGGTTATGGTTAGAATTAGTATTAGTGTAAAATTATGATTAGGGTTAGGGCTAGGATTAGGGGTAGAATTAGTGTTTGGTTTAGGGTTAATGTTTGTTTTAGGGTTACTGTTAGGGTTATGATTAGGGTTATGGTTACAGTTAGGATTTGGTTTAGGGTAAGATTTAGGTTTAGGATAGGTTAGGGTTAATATTAGTATTAGGGTTATTGTTAGGGATAAGGTTAGGGTTAGCGACAGTCTTAATGTTAGGGATAAGTTTTGGGTTAGGGTTAGTGTTAGGGTTATTGGTTAGGGTTAGGGTTAGAGTTACAGCTAGGGATAGGGTTAGGTTTAGGGTTAGTGAAAGTGTTAGTGTTAGGGTTAGGGTTAATGTTAGTGTTAGTGTTAGGGTTAGGGTTAGGTTTAATGTTAGGGTTAGAATTAGGTTTAGGGTTTTTGTTAAGGTTAGGATTAGGTTTATGGTTAGTGTTAGGTTTAGGGTTAGGATTAGGGTTTGTGTTAGCGGTACGGTAAGTGTTAGCGTTAGGGTTCGTGTTAGGGATATGTTTAAGGTTAGTGTTAGGTTTAGGTTTAGGGTTAGGATTAGGGTTAGTGTTACTGTTATGGTTATGCTTAAGTTTGATGCTTGGGTTAGGGTTAGTGTTAGGTTTAGTGTTAGGTTCAGGGTTAGGATTAGTGATAGGGTGAGGTTAAGGGTTAGTATTAGCATTCAGATAGGGGTTAGATTGAGGGTTATGGTTATAGTTAGGGTTAGGGTTATGTTTAAGTTTAGGGTTAGGGTTAGGGTTATGGTTAAAGTTAGGGTAAAGGTTAGGGTTAGTTTTAGTGTTAAGATTAGGGTTAGGGTTGATGTAAGGGTTAGGGTTAGGGTAAGGGTTGGTGTAAGGGTTAGGGTTAAGTTTAGGGTTGGTGTAAGGGTTAGGGTTAGTGTTGGTGTTTGGATTAGTATTAGGATAATGGCTAGATTTAGGGTTAGTGTTACTATTAGGGTTAGAGTTAGAATTTGGTTTATGTTTAGGTTTGTTGGTAGGATTAGGTTTAGGTTTTGTGTTAAGGTTATGTTTACGTTTAGGTTAGGGTTAGTGTTAGGGTTAGTGTTAGGATTAGGGATAGTGTTAGGGTTAGGGATAGTTTTAGGGTTAGGGTTAGTGTTAGGTTAGGTTTAGTGTTACAGTTAGGGTTAGGGCTAGGTTTAAGGTTGGTGATAGAGTTAGTGTTAAGGTTAGTTTTAGTGTTAGTGTAAGGGTTAGGGTTAGGGTTAGGGTTCTGGTTAGGCTTAGGCTTAGTTTTAGAGTTAGTGTTAGGGTTAGGATTAGGGTTAGTGTTAGGGTTAGTGTTAGGGTATGGGTTTGTGCTCGATTTATGTTTAGGGTTAGGGAAAGTTTGAGGGTTAGGTTTAGGATTAGGTTTAAGGTTAGGTTTAGTGTTAGGGTTTGGGTTAGGGTTAGAATGAGGTTTAGTGTTAGGGTTAGGTTAGGGTTAGTTTTAGGCTTAGTGTTGGTTTGTGTTATGGTTAGGGTTAGTATTAGGGTTAGGGGTACAGTTCGGATTAGGGTTAGGGTTAGTGTTAGTGTAAGTGTTACGGTTAGGGTTAGGGTTAGGGTTAGTGTTAGGGTTAGTGTTAGTGTTAGTGTTATGGTTAGAGTTATGGTAAGGGATAGATTTAGGTTTAGTGTTAGGATTAGGGATAGTGTTAGTGTTAGGGTTAAGGTTAGAGTTCGTGTTACAGTTAGCGTTAGGGTGAGTTTTAGGGTTAGGGTTAGGGTTAGGTTTAGAGTTAGGGTTAGTTTTAGTGTTTGAGTTAAAGTTAAGGTTAAGATTATGGATAGTGTTAGGTTTTGGGATAGATTTAGGGTTAGTGTTATGCTGAGGTTTATGGTTAATGTTATGGTTAGGGTAAGTGTTAGTTTTAGGGTTAGGTTTAGGGATATGTTTAGAGTTACGATAAGGGTTAGTTTTAGGTTTAGTGTTAAGTTTATGTTTAGTTTTATGGTTAGGGTTAGTGTTAATTTTAGGTTAGGTTTAGGATTAGGGTTAGTGTTAGTATTAGGGTTAGGGTTTGGGTTAGTGATAAGTTTAGGGTTATATTTAAGGTTAGTGTTAGTGATATGGTTAGTGTTCGGGTTAGGGTAAGTTTTTGGGTTAGGATTAGGATTAGTGTTAGAGTTAGTGTTAGTGTTAGGGATAGGGTACTGTTAGTGTTAGGGTTAGGTTTATGTTTAGGGTTAGGGCTAGGGTTCGTGTTAAAGTTATGGTTAAGGTTAGGTTTAGGGTTCGTGTTAGGGATATATTTAGGGTTAGTGTTATGTTTTATTTAGTGTTAGGTTTAGGTTTAGGGTTAGGATTAATGCTTTTGTTAGGGTTAATGTTAGGTTTATATTTAGTGTTAGGATTAGGGTTAGGGATAGAGTGAGGTTTAGGGTTAGTATTAGTGTTCAGGTTAGGATTAGGTTTAGGGTTAGTGTTAGGGTTTGGGTTAGTGTTACGTTTACTGTTAGGGTTAGGGTTAAGGTTATTGTTATGTTTAGGGTTATGGTTAAGGATAGGGTTAGTGTTAGGGTGAGTGTTAGGGTTAGGTTGAGGCTTCGTGTTAGGGTTAGTTTTATGGTTAGTGTTATGCTTAGGGTTATAGTTAGGGTTAGGTTTCTGATTAGGGTTAGGTTTGGTGTTAATGTTAGTGTTATTGTTAGGGTTAGCGTTAAGATTAATGTTTAGGTTTTGGTAAGGTGTAGGGTTATGGTAAGGTTTAGTGTTGGTTTAGTGTTAGGTTTAGGGTTAGGGTTAGGCTTAGTGTTATGGTAAGTGTTAGGGTTAGGGTTATGGTAAGGATTAGGGTTAGTTTAAATGTTAGGTTCAGGTTTAGTGTTAGGGTTTGTTTTGGGTTACGGTTTAGAGTTAGGGTTAGGATTATAGATAGGATTGGGGGTAGATTTAGGATTAGAGTTAGGGTTAGGGTTAGAGTAAGTGTTAAGATTAGAGTTAGGGTTAGGGTTAGAGTAAGTGTTAGGGTTATGTTAGGGTTACTGTTAGTTTTAGGTTTAAGTTTAGGGTTAGGTTTATGATCTGTGTTAGGTTTAGCATTAGGGTTAGGTTTAGAGTTAATGTTAGGGTTAGCCTTAGTGTTTGGGTTAGGGTTAGGGTTAAAGTTTGTTTTAGGGTTAGGGTTAGGATCAGTGTTAAAGTTAGGGTTATGTTTAGGGTTAGGGTTAGTGTTAGGGTTAGGTTTAGGCTTAGGGTTAGTGATTGAGTTAGGTTTTTGATTAGCATTAGGTTTAGGATTAGGGTTAGGGTTAGGTAAGTGTTAGGGTTAGCGTTAATTTATGGTTAGGGTTATGGTTTTGGTTAGGGTTGCTGTTAGGGTTACAATTAGGGTTAAGTTAGGTTTAGGTTTAGGGTGAGGTTTAGGGTTAGGGTTAGATAACAGAAAGAAAATCCTGGTTTGAATCAAAGAAATTTGAATAAAGTAACTCTAATCATAACACTACCTCTAAACTGAGCCCTAATCCTAACCGTAAACGTGAACATAGCCCTATTTCTAACCCAACTTTAACCCTAATTTTAACTGTAACCATTGCCCAAACCCTAGTTCTAACTCTATCCATTACCATAACTCTAACCCTAACCCTAATGCTAAACATAGCCCTATCCCTAACATTTACCCTAGACCTGCTCTAACCCTAACCATCGCCGTAGCCCTAAATCTAGATCCAACCATAACACTTACCCTAAACATAACCCTAACCCTAGGCCTAACCCTAACCCTAACCCTAACCCTAACACTAGCCCTAATCCTAACCATAAACATAGCCATAACCCTAGCTGTAATCCTATCTTTTACCCTAAACTTAAGCCTAACCCAAATGCTAACAATAAGACTAATCCTAACTGTATAGCTATCCCTAAGGCTATTCAAAACACTAAACCTAACCTGGACCCTAAATCTAACTCTATCTTTACCCTAAGTCTAACCCTAAATCTAATTCAAACTCAAACCTAAAGCATGCCCTAACACTGACCCTGGCCCTAATAATTCCCCTAGCTCTAAACCTGTCTCTTACTGTATACCTAACCCTTACAAAACACCTAGCCCTAAACCTTTCCCTAAAACTACCCCTAACTGTAACCTTAGACTTGACATTAGCCCTAACTATAATTCTAGCCCTAACCCTAACACAAAGCATAGCCCTTATCCTAGCCCTAAACATAGCCTTAATTACAATCCTAACCCAAACTCTAGGACTAACCCTGCCACTAACACTAGCCATAATCTTAGCCCTAATTTAGCCCTATCCCTAAAACTAGTCCTAAGACTATCTCTAACTCTCACATTAGACCTTTCACTCGTTCTAACCCTATTTCTTACCATAATCCTAACCCTAGCCCTAACCCTTGCCCTATCCTTTCCCCTGGCACTAACTTTAGGCAAAACCTAACTCTAAATCAAGCCCTAACCCGAAGACTAAGCCAAAACCTAACACTAGCCCTAAACCATAACACTAATCCTAAAACTAGGCCTAACCCTAGCCCTAGCCCTAAAACAAAACCTAGCTATAGTTATAACCCTAACCCTTAACCTAAACCAAACCCTAACCTTAAACCTAGCCCTAACCCTAGCCCTAATATGAGTTTTAAGCCTAACCCGTAAACTAGCCCTGAACCTGACACTGACCGTAACACTACTAGTTCTAAACATCACCCTAACCCTAAACCTAACCCTAAAACTAACTCTAGCCCTAAAACTAGCCCTAAACATCACCCTTGTACTTACATTAGCCCTAACCCTAACCCTATCCCTAACTTAACCCAAAACCTAGCCCTAAACCTAGCTTTAACCATAGCCCTATTTGTAACCATAAACCTAGCCCTAAACTGATCTCTAACTCTATCCATTACCATAACCAAAGCCATAACCCTAATGCTAACCCGAGGCATGAATCCTAATCTATTACCCTGAACCTAACCTTAACCTAAACCTAACCCTATCATTACACTAACCCTAACACTAACACTAATTCAAGCCCTAACTTTAAACCTTAACCTATTCCAAACCCTAACACTGACCTTGACCCTAATAAAACCCGTAGCTCTAAACTTGAACATAACCCTACACCTAACCCTTACCCTAGATGTAGCCATAATCCTAACCCTGAAACTATCTTTGAACATAATTCTGGACCTGAAATTAGCCCTAGCCCTAATCCTAGTCCTAAACCTAAAAAAAAAAAAAAAAAAAAAAAAAAAAAAAAAACCCTAGTCCTCATCCTAGCCCTAAACCTAGCTTTAATCATAACCCTAACCCTAACCCTACCCCTAACCCAAATTGTAACCCTCACCCTACCTCTATACCTAGCTATAATGCCATCTCTTACCCTAAGCTTAACCCTAACCCTAACCCTAACTCTAGGCTTAAGCCAAAAAATAAACCTAGCCCTAATCCTAGCACTAATTTAGCCCTATCTCTAATCCTAAACTAACCCTAGCCCTAAGACTCACTCTAACTCTCGCCCTATACCTATCCTTAGTTCTAACCCTATCCCTTACCATAACCCTATCCCTAGCCCTAACCCTTGCCCTATCCTTAGTCCTAGCCCTAACCCTAGATCTAACCCTAACTCCAAATCAAACCCTAACACTAAGCCTAAGATTAACACTTACACTACCCCTAAACCTAACCCTAGGACTAAACCAAAACCAAGCAATAGCCCTAACCCTTAACATTAACTTAAACCAAACCCTAACACTAACCCTAGACCTATCCCTAGCCCTAAGTCGAGTTCTAACACTAGCTTTAAAATTAACACTGACCCTGACTCATATCCTAACACTCAACCTAGCTCTAAACACCACCCTCACCTTAACCAAATGCTAAGAATAAACCTAACAATAATTTGAGTCCAATTCTTAACCCTATCCCTATCCCTAAACCTAACCCTAATCCTAGACTTAATCCAAACCATAACCTAGCCTTAACCCTAGTACTAAAACTATCCATTACACTAAGCATAACCCTAACCCTAATGCTAACCCTAACCCGATTGCTGAAACCTAACCCATCCGTTAACTTAAACCTTAACTAAAACCTAAAGTAAACCCTTCCATTACCTTAACTCTAAACCTAACCCTAAAGCTAATTCAAGCTCTAACCCCTTAACTTAATGTAAACCAAATGCTAACCCTGACCCTGTGACACAAATAATAATTCTCGCTCTAAAGCTGACCTTTAACATAAACCTAACCCTTACACTAGACCTAGCCATAACCTAACCCTAAAACTATCCTTACCCATAACCCTAGACCTGATATTATCCCTAGCCTGAGTCATAGCCCTAACCCTATCAGAAAACCTACCCCTCATCCTAGCCCTAATCCTAGCTTTAATCCTAAACTGAACCATAACCCTAGGCCTAATCCTAATTCTAACCCTCACCCTAGCCCTAAATCTAGCTATAATCCCACTCATTCCTCTAAACTTAACGCTAACCCCAGTGCTAACCCTAACCCTAGCCCAACCCCTTGGCTTAACTCTAACACTAACCCTAATCCTAATCCTAGCCTTAATTTAGCCCTAACCCTCACCCTAAGGCTACTACTAAGAATAACTCTAATTCTCACCCTAGACGTATCCCTAGTTCTAACTATATTCCTTACCATAAACCTAACCCTACCCTAACCCTAGCACGAACCCTAACTCTAGATCAAACTTAACTCTAAATCTAACCCTAATCCTAAGCCTAAACTTTACTCTAACCCTAGCCCTAACACTGACACTAATCCAAAATCTAGCCTTAATCCTAGCCCTAGTCCTAAAACAAAACTGAGCCATAGCCCTAACCGTAACCCTTAACCTAAACCAAAACCTAACTCTACACCTAGCACTAACTTTAGCCCTAATTTGAGTCCTAAACCTAACACTAAAACCAACCCTGACCCTGACACTGACCCTAAATATAACCCTTGCTCTAAACATCACCCTAACCCTAACCCTAATACTGGCACAAATTGTAAGACTAGTTCATACATTAACCATACCCCTAACCCTATCCCTAACCAAACCCAAAACCTAGCCCTTATTTGAGACTTAACCCTAGTTTTAAACCTAACCCTAATCCAAAACCTAGCCCTAAACCTTACCCTAACCCTAGCCAGAATCCTAACCATAACCCTAGCCTTATCACTAGCTCTAATGGATAGGGATCCATTACCCTAACCATAACCATAACCCTGATGGTAACCCTAGGCCTAACCCTAACCTTATCACTAACCCTAACCTTATTCATTAACCTAAACCTAACCTGAACCCTAAACCTAACCCTATCATTACCCTAACCCTAACCCTAATGCTAATTTGAGCCCTAATCTTAAATTTAACCTAAGCCAAACCCTAACTCTGACCCTTCCCATAATAATATGCTTGGCTCTAACCCTGACCCTACCCCTAAACCTAACTCTTATACTAGACCTAGCCATAAACCTAACCCTAAACCTATTCCTAATGTAACCCTAGACCTGACATTTGCCCTAGATGTAATCGTAGCCCTAACCTTAACACAAACCATAGCCCTAAACCTAACCCTAACCCTAACCATAACCCTAGCCCTAATCCTATCCATAGCCCTAGCCCTAAACTTAGCTCTAACCCTACCAATTACCCTAAACATAGCCCTAATTCTAATGTTAGCCCTAGGCAAAAAACTAAACCTATGACTGACCGTAACCCTATCCATTATGCTAAACCTAACCTGAACCCTAAACCTAACCCTATCATTACCCTAACCCAAACCCTAATGCTAATTTTAGCCCTAACCCTAAACCCTAACCTAAATAAAACCCTAAACATGACCCTTATCCTAATAATACCCGAGGTCGAAATTTGACCCTTACCCTAAATCTAACCCTTACACTAAACATAACCATAAACCTAACCCTAAAACTATCCCTAACCGTAACCCTAGAACTGACATTTGCCCTAACACTAACCCTAGCCCTAACCAAAACACAAACCCTAGCCCTCATCCTACCCCTTAGCCTAACCTTAATTATAACTCTAACGAAACACTAGCCCTAATCCTAATTCTAACCTTCGTCCTAGCCCTAAACCTAGCTCTAACCCCATTATTTACACTACACCTAACCCTAAGCCCAAAACTTACCCTAGGCCTAAACATAAACATAAACCTAGCCCTATTCCTATCCCTAATTAAGCCCTATACCTAACCAAACCCTAAGCCTAGCTCTAAGACTAACTCTCACTCTCGCCCTAGCCCTATCCCCAGTTCTAACCCTATTTTTATCATAACCCTAATCCTAGATATAAACCTAGAACTAACATTAGCCATATCCTTAGCCGTAGACCTTCCCGTAGATTTAATCCTAACTCTAAATCTAACTCTAAACCTAAGACTAGTGTCAGGGTTAGGTTTAGGAATAGTTTTATTTCTAGTGCTAGTCTTAGGTTTAGAGTTAGATTTAGAGTTAGTGTTACTACACTAGTCCGAAACCTATTGCTAATCTTAAAATTAGCCCTAATTATAGCCCTAGCCCTAAAACAAAACCAAGCCATAGCCCTAACTTTAAAGCTTATCCTAATCCCAAACCTAACACTACACCTAGCCCTAACCCTAGCCCTAATTTGAGTCCAAACCCTAACCCTAAAACTACCCCTGGCCTTAATTTTGGCCCTAATACTAACCCTAGCTCTAAGCATCACCCTAATGTTAAACCTAACACTAAAACTAGACCTAGTCCTAACTACAATCTCATAACTAGCCCAAATTGTAACTCTACTGCAAACATTGGCTGTAACTCCAAACCTAGCCCTTACTCTAACCAAAATTTAGCCATAATCTGAAAAATAACCCTAGCTTTAACACTAAACCTAATCCTAACACTAGCACTAAACCTACCCTAAATGTAGCCCTAACCCTAGGCCTAACCCTAATCCTATTACTAGTCCTAACCTTGGCATCATTCTAGCTCTAACCATAACTAAAACCTGACACTTATTCTGACTCTAATGGTAATCATAGGTCTAAACCTGAACCTAACCCTATACTGAACCCTAACACTAGCACTAGAAATAAACCTATTACTAAACCTAACCCTAACATTAGCCCTAGACCTAAACCTAATCCTAAATCTAGCCATATCTCTAGCCCTAGACATAAACAAAAACCTAGCCCTAGCCCTAATAATAAACCTTAACCTAACCCAAACACTAACCCTAACCCTAGACCTAAGCATAGTGATAATTCTGGCTTTAACTATAAAGCTAACTCTAACCTCAACACTGACCCTGACCCTAAAACTAACTCTAGCTCTAAACATCATGCTAACACTAACCCTAACCCTAACACTTGACCTAGCCATAACACTAACCCCCAAACTGGCCCTAATCATAATCCTAGTTTGTACATAAGCTGTAGCCCTAACACTAACCCTAACCTAACCCAAAACCTGACCCTAATCCGAGTGCTAACACTAGCTTTAACAATAACCCTATCCATAAGCCAGTCCCTAACCCTTCTCTAAACCTAGCTCTTATCCTATTTGTTACCTTAAGCCAAACCATAAAACTAATGCTAACCCTAGTCCTAACCCTAATCCATAGCCTAACCCAAATCCTAACCCTATTACTAGTCCTCACCCTAGCCCTCATTCTAGCTCTAACCATAATCCAAACCCTAATCCTAACCCTGAAACTTATACTGACCCCAACACTAACCGTAGGTCTAAATATGACCCTAACCTGAACCCAAACCATAACATTAGCCCTACTGGTAACCCTATACCTAAACCTAAACCTAATACTAGTCCTAGACCTATACCTAATCCTAAATCTAGCCATAACTCTAGCCCTAGACCTAAACAACAACCTTGCCCTAGCCCTAACAATCACCCTTAACACAACACAAACACTAACCCTACTTCTAGACGTAACCCTAGTCCTAATTCTGGCACTAACCCAAACACTCACTCTAACATGAACACTGACCCTGACCCTGACATAAACCTAGCTCCAAAGCTCACCCTAACTCAAAACCTAATCCCAACACTACACATAGCCATAACCCTAACCCTAAAACTAGCCCTAATCATAACCCTAGTTCTTAACTACCCATGGCCCTAACCCTAGGCCTAAAATAACACAAAACCTAGCCCTAATCCTAGGCCTAAACCTAGCCCTAAGGGTAACCCTAAACTAACTGTAGCCCTATCCCTAACCCTAAACTTCCCCTTAGACCTAACCCTAGCTCAAAGCCTAACCTTTACCCTAAACATGACCCTAGCCCTATCCAAAACCCTAACCTAACCCTAGCCCTAATCCTACCATTAACCATAGCCCTAACCATAGCTCTAATTCTATACACTACCCTAACCCTAGCCCTAATCCTAACCATAACCCTAGCCCTAACCCTAGCTCTAATCCTATCCATTACCCTAAACATAATCCTAACCCTAATTCTAACCCTAGGTTTAACCCTAACATTATCACAATCACTAAACCTATCCATTACCCTGAAACTAACCTGTACTCTAATCCTAAGCCTATTCATTACCCTAACCCTAAAACTAACCCTAACACTAATTAAAGCCCTAAACCTAAACCTTAACCTAAACTGAACCATAAGCCATACCCTGACCTTAATAATACATATAGCTCTAATCTTCACTCTTGCCCTAAAAATAACCCTTACACTAGACCTAACCAGAAACATAACCCTAAATCTATCCCTAACTGTAAACCTAGACTTAACCCTAGACAGTTACCCTAACACAAACCCTAGCTCTAAACCTTATCCTAACTGAAAAACTAACCACAACACTAGACAAACCCTAAATCTACCCATAACCATAACCCTAGCTCTTACATTACCCATACACCTAACACTAGCCCTAAACCTCCCACACAACCTAGCACTAATTTTAGCCCTAAACTTAGACCTAAGCATAACCCTAACCCTATCCCTAGCACTAACCTTAACCCTAACACTGGACCTGGCCCTAACTCTACTCAAACTCGAATCCTTACCCTGAATATAACAATAGCCCTAACTCTCAACCTAACACTAAACCTAGCCCTAATCCTAACTGTAACCATATCACAAATCCTAGCACAAACTCTATCCATTACCGTAAACATAACCCTAACCCTAATGCTAAAACAAGCCATAACCCTAACCCTAAACCTAACCGTAGCCCTGACTCTAACTCTAACCCTCACCCTAGCCCTAACCCTAGCTCAAACCCTAACACTTCTGCTAAACCTAACACTAACACTAACCCTAGGCCTATCTCTAAACCTAGCCAAAATCCTAATATTAACACAAACCCTAACACTAGCACTAACCCTATCCTTTATCCTAAACATAAACCTAACCCAAATGCAAACTCTAGGCCTAACCCTAATCCTATTGCTAACACTAACCCTATCTATTACTCTAAACCTAACCTGAACCCTAAACCTAACACTATGCATTACTTTAACCCTAACCCTAATGCTAATTTGAGCCCTAACCCTAAACCTTATCCTAAACCAAACCCTAAACTGGACTCTGACCATAATAATACACCTAGCTCTAAACCTGACATTTGCCATACACCTAACTTTCCACTAGACCTAAACATAAACCTAAAGTTAACACTATTCCTAACCATAGCCCTAGACCTGACATTAGCCCTAGCTCTAATCCTAGCTCTAACACTAACACAAACCCTTAACCTCATCCAAGCCCTAAACCTAGCCTTAATCCTAACCTGAACCCTCACCCTATTCCTATACCTAATTTTAACCCTCGGTCTAGCCCTGAACCTAGCCATAACCTCATTACTTCCACTAAAACTAATGATAACCCTAACACTAGCACTAACACTAACACTAATTCTAGCCCTAACCATGGGCCTAACCTTAACACTAAACTTAGCGCTAATCTTGCCCTAATTTAGCCCTAACCCTAAGCAAATCCCTAACTCTAGCCCAAAGAATAACTCCAACTCTCAACCTAGCCATATTTCTATTTCTAAACCTGTTCATTACCATAACCCTAACACTAGCCCTAACCTTATCCCTAACCCTAGATCAAACCATAACTCTAAATTATGGTTATAAACTATAAATCTAACCCTAACCTTAAGCCTAAACCTCACACTACCACTAGCTGAACACTATCACTAATCATAAAACTAACCCTAACATTAGCCCTAGCCCTACAAAAAAACTGAGTCATTACCCTAACCCTAAACCTAACCTAAACCATACACTAACCCTTCAACTAGCCATGACCCTAGCTCAAATTCGAGTCCTAGGACTAAAACTAACCCTACACTGACTCATATACAAACACTAACCCTAGCTCTATATATCACTCTAACCATAAAGCAAATGCTAACACCATTCCTAGCCCAAACCCTAACCCTAAAACTAACCATAATAATAACCCTAGTTCTTACTTTAGCCATAGTCCTAACCCTAGCCCTAACCCTAAAACAAAAATAGCACTAATCTGAGCCCTAAAACTAGATTTAACCCTAACCCTAACCCTAGCCCTAAACCTAACCCTAAACCGAGCTCTAAGCCTAGCTCTAACCCTATCCCTTATCCTAAGCCAAGCCCTATCCATTATGCTAACCCTAGTCCTAATTGTAATCCTTAGCCTAAATCAAACACTCACCCTATTACTAGTCCAAACCCTAGCCCTCATTTTAGCTCTAAACCTAACCTAAAACCTAACCCTAACCTTCACCCTTATTCTGACCATAACACTAATTATAGGTCTAAACCTGAGCCTAACCCTAAACTGAATCCTGAAACTAGCCCTACCAGTAAACTTTTACCTAAACCTAACCCGAACACTACCACTAGACCTAAGCCTAATCCTAAATCTAGTGATAACTCTAGCTCTAGACCTAAACAAAAACTTAGTCCTAGCCCTAACAATAACCCTTAACCTAAACCAAACAATAACACTACCCCAAGACCTAACCCTACTCCTGATTCTGGCTTTCACCCTAAATCTAATCGAAACACTGACCCTGACACTAACACTAAATCTAGCTCTAAAAATGAATCTAAACCAAAATCTAAACCTAACACTAGAACCAGCCGTAACCGAAACCCTAAAACTACCCCTAATTAGGACCCTAGATCTTACATTACCCATAGCACTAACCCTAGACCTAAACCTAACACAAAACCTAGCCCTAATTCAAGGTCTAAACTTACCATAAGCATAACTCTAACCCTAAACCTAGCCCTAACCCTAAGCCTAACCCTCACCTTAAATGTAACCATAGCTCAAAGCCTAACCTTTGGTCTAAACATAACCCTAGCCTTATCCCTAGCAATAACCTTAACCCTAGCCCTAATCCTAACCCTAACCCTAACCTAAACCCTATACATTACCCTTATGATAACCCTATTCCTAATGCTAACCCTAGGCCTAACCCTAACCCTATCGCAAACCCTAAATATTTTCATTGCCCTAAACCTACCCTGAACCCTAAACCTAACCCTATACGTTACCCTAATCCTAACTCTAACCCTAATGTTCATTTGAGCCCTATCCCTAAATCTTAACCTAATACAAACCGTAACCCTGACCCCGAACCTAAAAATACCCCTAGCTCTAAAACTGACCCTTAACCTAAACTTACTACTTACACTAGACTAAGACATGGACCTAATCCTAAATCTACTTCTAACTGTAACACTAGACCTGACATCATCATTAGCCCTAATTCTAGACCTAACCCTACAACAAACATTAGACCTCACCCTAGCCCTAAAACTAGGCTTAATCATAACCCTAACCCTAACCCTAGCCCTAATCCTAATTCTAACCCTCACTCTACCTCTAAATCTAGCTATAACATATCCTTTACCCTAAACTTAACCCTAAACCTAGCCCTAATGCTAGGCCTAAGCTGAACACTAATCCTAGTTCTAATCCTTGCACTGATCTAGCCCTATCCCTAAAACTAACCATAACCCTACCCCTAAGACTAACTCTAACTCTCACCCTAGCCTTATCTCTAGTTCTATCCATATCATTTACCATAACCCTAAACCTAGACCTAACCCTTGCCCTATCCTTAGACCTAGCCCTAACCCTAGATCTAACCCTAACTCCAAGTCTTAACCTAACCCTAAGCCTAAGCCTAACACAAACACTAGCCCTAATCCTAATGCTAATTATATAACCTAGGACTAAAACAAAACTGAGCAATAGGGTCTGAGGATGTGGCTCAAGCGGTAGTGCATTGACCTGGCATGCGCAGGGTTCTGGGTTTGATCCTCAGCAACATTACAAATATAATTTTTAAAAAGATGTTGTGTCCACCAAAAACTAAAAAATATTAAAAAATTCTCTCTCTCTCAAAAAAAAAAAAAAAACCTGAGCAATAGTCCTAATCTTAAACATTAACTTAAACCAAACCCTAACACTACATCTAGACCTAACCCTAGCCCTAATTCAAGTCCTAACCATAACTTTAAACTAACCCTGCCACTGACTCATATCCTAACAGTCACCCAAGCTCTAAAGACCACCCTCACCTTAAACTGAACCCTAAAAGTAATCCTAGCCCTTATTTGAGTCCTAACCCTCACCTTAAAACTAACACTGTCTCTGAATCATATCCTACTATTAACCTAGCTATAAATATTACCCTAACATTAAACCTAATCCTAACACTAGCCCTACCCCTACCAATAACCCTAATTGTAACCTAGTTCTTACATTATCTATTGCCATAACATTATCCCTAACCCTAACACAAAAATTAACCCTAACCAGAGCCCTAAACCTAGATTTAACCCTAACCCTATCCCTAACTCTATCTCTAAGCCTATTCCATATCCAAAGCAAAATCCTAACCCTAATGGTAACCCTAGACCTATCCCTAATCCTTAAGCTAACCAAAGCCCTAATACTATTAATATTCATAACCCTACCTCACTCTAGCTCTAACTCTATTCCAAACCCTAATGTTAATCCTGACCATTATTTTGACCCTAAAACTAACCCTAGGTCTAAACCTGGCCCTAACCCTAGACCAAACCAGAACACTAGATCTAGATCTAAACCAAATCCTAAATCTAGCCTTAACTTTAGACCTAGACCTAAACAAAAACCTATCCCTAGCTCTTAAAGTAACCCTTAACTTAACACAATCACTAACTCTACCCCTAGACCTAAACCTAGTTCTAATTCTGGCTGTAACCCTAACTCTAACTCTAACACAAACACTGACCCTGCCTTTAAGAGTAAACCTACCTCTAAACTGACCCTAACCAAAAATCTAAACCTAACACTAGACCTAACCAAAATCCTAACCCTCAAACTAGCCCTAATCATAACCCTAGATCTTACATTACCCATATCCCTAACCCTAGGCCTAAACCTAACACAAAACTTAGAGCTAATCCTAGGCCTAAGCATAACACTAACCCTAACCCTAACCCTAACCCTAACCTAACACTTGATTAGTCATAACCCTAGCTCAAAGCCTGACCCTTATCCTAAACATAAACCTACACCTATCCCTAAATATACCCCTAACACTAGCCCAATCCTAAACTTAACCCTAGCCATAAACCTAGCTCTAATTCTACCCATTACCCTAAATCTAACCCTAAACCTATTGATAACCCTAGGCCTAAACCTAACCCTAAACCTAACCAGAAAACTAACACTCAACCTAACTCTAAACCTCACACTTGTCATAGATATAACTATAGCTTGCTGCAGTCTGGATGGGCACAATTCAGGAGCCACTTGTCAAAGGAAAAGAACTTTATTTTTAGAACACACACACTGCACCACACAGCTCTTCAGGAAAACCCTCAGAGCCCAACTGCCACCACCGGCTCCCCACAAGCCTCTCAACCTCCCCCACTCCTCTTGCTCTTGAGGCCTATTGGCTGGGTCGCGTGGGCAGAGCCAAAAAAAGTCCCCCAATGAGCAGCTCTGTGGTCTGAAAGGGCGGGGAAACAGCCCAATCAGCATCACCGCAGAGGAGTCAATCAGTTGGCAGCTAGAAGTTTGCTGGGGCCGCTGTGAGCCAATCATCAGCTCACAGCTGGAAGTTTGCTGGCAGCTGGAAGTTTGCTGGGGCCCCTTTGACTGTGACTCTCAACAATATCTCAAACCCTAACCCTTACCATAAACCAAAACATAAACATAGCCCTAACCCTAAACCTAAACCTCAATCCAGCACTAACCATAACCCTATGCCTACATCTAACCATGTCCATTACTCTAAGCCTAACCCTACCCCCAATTATGATGCCAACCTTAATCCATTCCTAACCCTACCATACTCTAATATTATCCCTAGACCTAACTCTAAACCTAACCCTCACCCTAGCCCTAACCCTAG
Source organism: Marmota flaviventris (assembly GCF_047511675.1). Taxonomy (NCBI): domain Eukaryota; kingdom Metazoa; phylum Chordata; class Mammalia; order Rodentia; family Sciuridae; genus Marmota; species Marmota flaviventris. The sequence goes on from NC_092500.1 coordinate 116,278,408, forward strand.
CTCAAGACCTAACCCTTATGCTAAACATAACCCTAACACTAACCCTAGTTCTAACCCTAACCCTAACCCTAACTCAAGACCTATTCCTGACCATAACCCTAGCCCTAACCTTAGCTCTAACCCTATCCATTAATCTAACCATTATCCTTACCCTATTGCTAACCCTATGCCTAACACAAACCCTATCACTAAACCTAACCCTATCAATTACAATAAACCTAAACTGAACCCTAAACTAAAACCTATCTTTACCCTAAATCTACCCTAATGCTTATTTGAGTCCTAACCCAAAACCCTAACCTCAATCAAACTCTAAACTGATCCTGACCCTAATAATTCCCCTAGCTCTAAACCTGACCCTTAACCCTAAACCTAACCCTTAAACTAGACATATCCATAAACCTAATCCTAAATCTAGCTTTAACTCTATCCCTAGACCTAAACAAAAACCTAGTCCTAGGCCTAACAATAACCCTTATCCTAACACAAACACTAACCCTACCCCTAGACATAAACCTACTCCTTATTCTGGCTGTAACCCTAGCTTGAACTCTAACCAAAACACTGACTCTGCTTTAACAGTAAACCTACTTCTAAACCTGACCCTAACTGAAAATCTAAACCTAACACTAGATCTTGGCATAACCCTAACCCTAAAACAAGCCCTAATCATAATCCTAGCTCTTACATTACCCTCAAATTTAACCCCAGGCCTAAACTTAACACAAACCTAGAGCTAATTCTAGGTCTTAACCTAGCCCTAACCCTAGCCATAACTAAAACCTAACCCTCGCCTTAGTCCTAACCCTAACTCAAAACCTAACCCTTACTGTAAACATAAACCTAGAACTATCCCTGAATCTAACCCTAAACCTAGTCCTAATTCTAACCTTAACACAAGCCCTAACCCTAGCTTTAAACTTACTCATTACCCTAACCCTAACCCTAAACTTAATTGTAACTCTAGCCTTAACCCTAACCATAATCCTAACACTAAACAGAAAACTAACCCTAAACTAATACTCGCTACAGCCCTAACAATAAACTAATACTCTCTATAGCCCTAACAATAAATCAAACCCTAACTCTTACCATAAACCTAAACATAACCATAGACCTAACCCTGACCCTAAACATAAATCTAGCCCTGTATCTAACCCTAAACTTACATCTAACTGTATTTATTACCCTAACCCTATGCCTAACACAAGCACTATCAGTAAACCTAACCCTATCAATTACAATAAACCTAAACTGAACCCTAAACTAAAACCTATCTTTACCCTAACACTACCCTAATGCTTATTTGAGCCCTAACCCGAAACCCTAACCTCAATCAAACTCTAAACTGATCCTGACCCTAATAATTCCCCTAGCTCTAAACTTGACCATAACCTACATCTAACTTAGCCCTAACCCTAAACCTAAACTTAATTATCACCATTCTCCTAACCGTAACCCTAACCCTAAACCTACAGTAATACTATCCTAAACATAAACCTGAACCTAACCCTTGTTCTAACCCTAAACATAGTTCAGTACCTAATCCTTACACTAAGCATAACACTAACACTAACCCTAGTTCTAACCCATACCTTAACACTAACTCAAGACCTAATCCTAACCATAAGTCTAGCTATAACCTTAGCTCTAACTGTATCCATTACCCGAATCATAACCCATATCCTAATGCTAATGCTAATGCTAGGCCTAATTCTATCTCAAGATCCAATCCTAACTATAACCCTAGCCCTAAACTTAACTCTAACTGTATCCATTACCCTAAACATAACCCTTTCCCTAATACTAACCCTAGGCCTAACTCTAAACCTATCACAAACCCCAACCCTATCAATTACCCTAAACCTAACCTGAACCCTAAATCTAACCCTATCATTACCCTAAGAATAACCCAAATACTAATTTGAGCCCTAACCCTAAACTCAAACCTAAAAGAAACCCTAACCATGACCATGACCCTAATAATTCCCCTAGCTCTATCCTAATCCTTATCCTAAACCTAATCCTTACATTAGACCTAGCCAATACTTAACCCTAAATTGATCCATAACCATAACCCTAGACCTGACATTACTCCTAGATATAATCCTAGCCCTAACCCGAACACAAACCCTAGCCCATATTAGCACTAAACATAGCCTTAATCATAACCCTAACCTTAAACCTAGGCCTAACTTAAAACCAACCCTATCCCTAATCTTAGACCTAACGTAGCCCTATCCCTAACCCAAACCCTAACCCTAGCCCTAAAACTATGTCTAACTCTCTCGATAGCCCTAAAACTAGTTCTAACCCTATCCCTTACTGGAAATCAAAACCTATTCCTAACCCTAGGCTTAACCCCAACCATTTCCTTACCCCTATCCCTAACCCTAGATCTAACCTTAACTCTAAATCTACCCCTAATGCAAAGCCTAAACCTAAACCTAACACTAAACCTAACCCTAACCCTAAGCATAGCTCAAAGCCTAACCTTTGGCCTAAAAAGAACCCTAGCCTTATCTCTATCCCTAAACCTAGCCCTAACCCTATACATTACACTTATGATAACCCTATTCCTAATGCTAACCCCAGGCCTAACCCTAACCCTGTCACAAAACCTAAATCTCTCTATTACCCTAAACCTACCCTGAATCCTAACTCTAACCCTATTCATTACCTGAAACCTAACTCTAACCCAAATGCTCATTTGAGCCCTGTCCCTAAATCTTAATGTAATACAAACCATAACCCTGACCCTAAACCTAAAAATACCCCAGCTATAAAACTGACCCTCACCCTAAACTTAACACTTACAATAGACTAAGACATAGACCTAATCCTAAATCTACTCCTAACTGTAACACTAGACCTGACATTATCTCTAGCCCTAATTCTAGACCTAGCCCTACAACAAACCCTAGCCCTTATCCTAGACCTAAACGTAGCCTTAATCATAACCCTAAACCTAACCCTAGCACTAATACTAATTCTAACCCTCACTCTACCTCTAAACCTAACTATAACACATCCCTTACTCTAAACATAACCCTAAACCTAGCCCTAAGACTAACTCTAACTCTCGCCCTAGCCTTATCCCTACTTCTATCCCTATCATTTACCATAACTCTAAACCTAACCCTAACCCTTGCCCTATCCTTAGACCTAGCCCTAACCCTAGATCTAACCCTACCTCCAAGTCTTAACCTAACCAGAAGCCTAAGCTTAACACAAACACTAGCCCTAACCCTAACGCCAATCATATAACTAGCCCTAACCCTAAACCTAGGACTAAAACAAAACTGAGCAATACGGGCTGAGGATGTGGCTCAAGTGGTAGCGCATTGGCCTGGCATGCGCTGGGTGCTAGGTTTGATCTTCAGCAGCAATAAAAATATAATTAAAGAAAAAAAGATGTTGTGTCTACCAAAAACTAAAAAAAAAAAAAAAAAAAAAAAAATTAAAAAATTAAAAAATTCTTTCTCTCTCTCAAATAAAAAAAAATACTGAGCAATAGTCCTAACCTTAAACCTTAACTTAAACCAAACCAGAACACTACACCTAAACCTAACCCTAGACCTAATTGAAGTTCTAAACATAACCTTAATCTAACCCTGACCCCGAATCATATCGTAATACTCACTCTAGCTCTAAACAACACCCTAAACTTAAACCGAAAGCTAACTGTAACTCTAGCCATAATTCGAGTCATAATCCTAACCTTAAAACTAATCCTGACGCTGACTCATATCCTAACAATAATCCTAGCTCTAAAGACCGCCCTCACCTTAAAATTAACCCTAACAGTAATCCTAGCCCTTATTTGAGTCCTAACCCTAACCCTAAAACATACACTGTCTCTGAATCATGTCCTAATACTTACCTAGCTATAAATATTACGCTAACATTAAACCTAACCCTAACACTAGACCTATCCCTACCCCTAACCCTAATTGTAACCCTAGTTCTTACATTATCCATTGCCATATCACTAGCCCTAACCCTAACACAAAAATTAGCCCTTATCTGAGCCCTAAACCTAGATTTAACCCTAAACCTAACCGTAACTCTATCCCTAACCCTAGCTCTAAGCCTATCCCTTACCTAAAAAGCAAAATCTTAACGCTAATGGTCCCTAGACCTATCCCTAATCCTTAAGCTAATCAAAGCCTTAACCCTATTAATAGTCATAACCCTACCCTCACTCTAGCTCTAAGCCTATTCCAAACCCTAATGTTCACCCTGACCATTATTTTGACCCTAACACTAACCCTAGGTCTAAACCTGGCCCTAATCCTAGACCAAACCATAACACTAGACCTAGATCTAAAACAAATCCTAAATCTAGCCTTAACTCTAGCCCTAGACCTAAACAAAAACTTATCCCTAGCCCTTAAAGTAACCCTTAACCTAACAAAAACACTAATCCTACCCCTAGACCTAAACCTAGTTCTAATTCTGGCTGTAACCCCAACTCTAACTCTAACCCAAACACTGACCCTTCCTTTAAGAGTAACCTACCTCTAAACCTGACCCTAACCCCAAATCTAAACCTAACACTAGACCTTGCCATAATCTTAACCATAAAACTAGCCCTAATCATAACCCTAGCTCTTACATTACTCACAGCCCTAACCCTAGGCCTAAACCTAACACAAAACCTAGAGCTAATCCTAGGCCTAAGCATAACACTAACCCTAACCTTAACCTAACACTTGATTAGTCCTAACCCTGACTCAAAGCCTAACCCTTATCCTAAACATAAACCTACACCTATCCCTAAATATACCCCTAACACTAACCCTAATACTAAACTTAACCCTAGTCCTAAACCTAGCTCGAAACTTACCCATTATTCTAAAACTAACCCTAAACCTATTGATAACCCTAGGCCTAACCCTAACACTAAACTTAACCAGAAAACTAACACTAGAGCTACACCTAAACCTCACAATCGACATAGACCTAACTCTAGCTCAAACCCTAATCCTTACCATAAATCCAAATATAACCATAGCCCTAACCCTAAACCTAAACCTCAATCAAACACTAACCATAACCCTATGCCTAAATCTAACCATATCCATTACTCTAACCCTAACCCCACCCCTAATGATGATGCTAGCCCTAATCCAGTCCTAACCCTAACCACAATTTAATCGTATCCCTAGACCTAACTCTAAACCTAACCCTCACCCTAGCCTTAACCCTAGCTGAAAACCTAACCCTTATGCTAAAAATAACATTAACACTAACCCTAGTTCTAACACTAACCCTAACCCTAACTCAACACCTATTCCTGACCCTAGCCCTAACCTTAGCTCTAACCCTATCCTTTAATCTAACCATTACCCTTACCCCAATGCTAACCCTAGGCCTAACACAAACCCTATCACTAAACCTAACCCTATCAATTACCATAAACCTAACCTGAACCCTAAACAAAACCTATCATTACCCTAACCCTGACTGTAATGCTTATTTGAGCCCTAACCCTAAACCCTAACCTCAACCAAAATCTAACCTGATCCTGACACTAATAATTCTCCTAACTCTAAACCTGACCCTTAACCCTAAACCTAACTCTTAAAATAGACCTAGCCATAATCCTAATCCTAAAACTGTCCTCTCCAACACCTGACAATAGCCCTAGCCCAAATCCTAGCCCTAACCCAAACAAAAACCCCAGCCCTTATCCTAGCCCTAAACCTAGATTAATCCTAATGCTAACGCTAACCCTAGCTCTAACCCCGATAATAACCCTAGCCCTAATCTTACCCCTAATTTCACCCTATCTTTAAATCTCACCATAACCCTAGACCTAAGAATAAATCTAATTCTCACACTAGCCCTATCACTAGTTCTAACCCTATCCCTTAACGTAACCCTAACTCTTGCCCTAAACTTAGTCCTAACCCTTGCCCTATCCATAGCCCAAGCACTAACTTTAGATCATAATCTATCTCTAAATCTAACCCTGACCTGAAGCCTAAGCCTAACCCTAACATGAGCCCTAACCCTAACACTAATCCTAAAATTAGCCCTAATCCTAGCTCTAGCCCTTAAACAACATGGAGCCATAACCTCTATCCCTAACCCTTAAACTAAACCAAACCCTAACCATACACCTACACCTAACCCTAGCCCTAATTCGAGTTTAAGCCAAACCATAAAACTAACCCTGACACTGACTCTGACACTAACACTAATCCTAGCTCTAAACATCATCCTAATCCTAACACTTACCCTAACATTAAACCTAGCCCTAAACTTAATCCTAAAATTAGACCTAATTGTAACCCTTATACTTACATTAGCCATAATCCTAACCCTAGCACTAACTTAACCCAAATCCTAGCCCTAATCTGAGCCCTAACCCGAGCTTTAAACCTAACCCTAACCCTAACTCTAGCCCTAGCCCTAATCATAACCGTAACCCTAGTCCTAACCCTATACATTACCATAACAATAACCCTAACCCTAGTGCTCACCCTAGGCCTAAACCTAACCCTATCTCTAATCCTATCCCTATCCATTTCCCTAAACCTAACATGAACCCTAATTCTAAGCCTATCATTACCCAAACCCTTAATCTAATGCTAATTCAATCCCTAAATTTAAGCCTTAACCTATTCCAAACCCTAACCTAGACCTTCACCTTAGTAATATCCCTAGCCCTAAACCTGACCCTAACCCTAAACCTAAACCTTACACTAGATGTACCCATAATCCTAACCCTAAAACTATCTTTAAACATAATTCTAGACTTGAAATTATCCATAATCCTAATCTTAGCCCTAACCTTAAAACAAACCCTAGCCCTCATCCTAGACCTAAACCTCACCTTAATCATAACTCTAATCCTAAACATTATTCTAAACATCACACTACCTCTAAAACTAACCTAGCTTACCCTAAACTAAATCCTAAATCTCACCTTAATTCTATACTTAAACTGAACACTAATCATACACCTAATCCTAGCCCTAATTTAGCCCTATCCCTAACCCTAACCCTAACCTTAGCCCTAAGACTAACAATAATTCTCACACTAACCCTATCACTAGTTCTAATCCTAGCCCTTATCATAACACTAACCCTAGCCCTAACCCTTTCCCAATCCTTAGTCCTAGTCCTAACCCTAAGCCAAAGACTCACACTAACACTAAACCTAATCCTAATGCTAATCATAAAACTAGCCCTAACCCTACAACTAGCAGTAAAACAAAACCAAGCAATAGCCCTAACCCTACACCTAATTTAAACCAAACCCTAACACTACACCTAGACCTAACCATAGCCTTAATTACAGTCCTAACCCTAACCTAAAAATTATACCTGACACTGACTCATATGCTAAACTCACCCTAGCTTGAAACACCATCCTAAACTTAAACCAAAACTTAACAGTAGCCTTAGCCCTTATTTGAGTCATAACCCTAACCCTGACCCTGACTCATATCCTAAAACTAAATCTAGCTCTAAATATCACCCTAACCTTAAACTTAACCCTAACACTAAAACTACCCCTAATCCTAACCCTAAAACTAACTCTAATTGTAACCCTAGTTCTTATATTAGCGATTGCCCTAACCATAGTCATAACCCTAACACAAAACTAGCCCTAATCTGAACCCTAAATCTAACTTTAACCCTAACCCTATCCTAACTCTAGCCCTAACCCTAGCTCTAACTCTAACCCTTACCCGAAGTGAAACCCTAACCCTACTGGTAAACCTAGACCTATCCCTAATCCTTAGGCTAACCAAAATCCTAACCCTATTAATAGTCCTGACCCTAGTCCTCATTCTAGCTCTAATCCTATCCCAAACCCTTACGCTAACCCTGACCATTATTCTGACCCTAACAAAAACGCTAGGTCGAAAACTGACCCTAAACCTAGAGCAAACCCGAAAACTGGCCATACCGCTAACTTATACCTAAACCTAACCCTAACCCTAGACCTAAGACTAACTCTAACTCACACTATCCCTATCCATAGTTCTAAGCGTATCCATTACCATAACCCTAACCCTAGACCTAACCCTTGCCATATCCTTTGTTCTAGCCCTATCCCTAGATCTAACCCTAATTCGAAATCTAACCCTAACCCTAAGCCTAATCCTAACAATAAAACTCGCCTTAACCCTATAACCCTAATGCTAATCATAAAACTAGCCCTAACCCTAACCCTAGCAGTAAAAAAAAGTGAGCAATAGCCCTAACCATAAACCTTAACTTAAACCAAACCCTAACACAACACCTAGACCTAACCGTAGCCTTAATTCGAGTCCTAACCCTAACCTTAATTCTAACCCTGACCCTGACTCATATCCTAACACTCACCCTAGCTCTAAACACCCTCCTAACCTTAAACTGAAACCTAAAAGTAAACCTATTCCTAATTTGAGTCTTAACCCTAACCCTGAACCTGACTCATATCCTAACACTAACCCTAGCTCTAAATATCATCCTAACCTTAAACCTAACCCTAACACTAGACCTACTCCTAACCCTAACCCTAAAACTAACCCTCATTGTAACCATAGTTCTTACATTAGCCATTGCCCTAACATTAGCCCTAACCCTAACACAAAAATTAGCCCTAATCTGAGCCCTAAACCTAGATTTAACCCTAACCCTAACTCTAGCCCTAACCCTAGCTCTAAGGCTATCTCTTACCCTATGAATAATCCTAACCCTAATGGTAGCCCTAGACCTATGCCTAATCCTTAGGCTAACCAAAATACTAACCTTATTAATAGTCCTGACCCTAGACCTTATTCTAGGTCTAATATTATCCCAAACCCGAACGCTAACCCTGAACCTTTTCCTGACCCTAACACAAACCCTAGTTTTAAACCTGACCCTAACACTAGACTAAAACCTAACACTAGCCCTGGACCTAAACCTATTCTTAAATATAGCCTTAACTCTAGTCCTAGACCTAAACAAAAACCTAGTCCTAGGCCTAACAATAACCCTTATTCTAACACAAACACTAACCCTACCCCTAGACATAAACCTACTCCTAATTCTGGCTGTAACCCTAGCTTGAACTCTAACCAAAACACTGACTCTGCCATTAACAGTAAACCTATTTCTAAACCTGACCCTAACTGAAAATCTACACCTAACATTAGACCTTGGCATAACCCTAACCCTAAAACTAGCCCTGATCATAAACCTGGCTCTTACATTACCCACAGCTTTAACCCTAGGGCTAAACCTAACACAAAACCTAGAGGTAATCGTAGGCCTTAACCTAGCCCTAAGCATAACCCCAACCCTAACCCTAGCCCTAACTCAAACCTAACCCTCACCTTAATCCTAACCCTAGCTCAAAGCCTAACCCTAGCTCAAAACCTAACCCTTACTATAAACATAAACCTAGAACTATCCCTGAATCTAACCCTAAACCTAGTCCTAATCCTAACCTTAAACCTAGCCCTAACCCTAGCTCTAAACCTACCAGTACCGTAATCCTAACCCTAACCCTAATTGTAAACCTAGCCTTAACCCTAACCATAATCCTAACCTTACAGATAAAACTAACCCTAGACCTAACCCTAAACTAATACTCACTATAGCCCTAAGCATAGATCAAACCCTAACCCTTACCATAAACCTAAACATAACCGTAGACCTAACCCTAACCATAAACGTAAATCTAACCCTGTCCCTAACCCTAAACCTACATCTAACCATATTAATTACCCTAACCCTAACCCTAAACTTAATTATAACTATTCCCCTAACTAACCCTATACCTACCATAATCCTATCCCTAAACATAACCCTGAACCTCACCCTTGCCCTAACCATAATCATAGCTCAGAACCTAAATCTTACACTAAACATAACACTAACCCTAAACCTAGTTCTAACCCATACCCTAACACTAACTCAAGACAAAATCCTAACCATAAGTTTAGCTATAACCTTAGCTCTAACTGAATCTATTACCCTAATCGCAACCCATACCCTAATGCTAATTCTAGGCCTAACCCTATCTTAAGACCTAATCCTAACCATCACATTTGCCTAACCTTAACTCTAACTGTATCCATTACCCTAAACATAATTCTTTCCCTAATGCTAACCCTAGGCCTAACCCTAAACCTATCACTAACTCCAACCCTATCAATTACCCTAAAGTTAACCTTAACCTTAAACCTAACCCTATCATTACCCTAACCATAACCAAAATACTAATTTGAGCCCTAAACCTAAATTCAAACCTAAAAGAAACCTAGGGTAAGTGTTAGTGTTAGGGTTAGTGTTAGGATTAGAGTTTAGATTAGTTTTAGGGTTATGGCTATTTTTGGGTTAGTGTTAGGGTTAGGGTTAGGGATATGTTAGGTTTAGTGTTTTGGTTAGGTTCAGGGTTTGTGTTAGGGTTAGGGCTAGTGTTAGGGTTAGGGTTACTTTTAGGGTTAGTGTTAGGGTTAGGGTTAGGATTAAGTTTTGTGTTAGGTTTAGGTTAGGGTTATGTTTTGTGTTAGGGTTAGAATTAAGGTTATGGTTATGGTGACAGTTAGGATTAGGATTAGATTTAGGGTTAGGGTTAGGTTAGTGCTAGGATTAGGGTAAGTGTTAGTGTTAGGGTTAAGGGTAGGGTTAGGGAAAGGGCTAGGGTTAGGGTTATGTTAGGGGTTAGTGTTTGTTAGGTTAGGGTAATGGTTAGGTTGAGGTTTAGGGATAACAATATGATTAATGTTAGTGTTAGTGTTAGGGTTAGAGTTTAGGTTTGTTTTAGGGTTAAGTTAGGGTTATGTTTACTTTTAGGGTTAGTGTTAAGGTTAGGGTTAGGGATAGGTTACGGTTAGTGTTTTGTTTAGGTTTAGGGTTTGTGTTAGGGTTAGGGTTAGTTAGAGTTACTTATAGGGTTAGTGTTTGTGTAAGGGTTAGGATTAAGTTTTGTATTATGGTTAGGTTAGGGTTATGTTTTTTGTTAGGGTTAGAATTAAGGTTATGGTTATGGTGACGGTTAGGATGTGGCTTATATTTAGGGTTAGGTTAAAGGTTATTGTTAGGATTAGGGTTAGTGTTAGGGTTAAGGTTAGGGTTAGGGAGAAGGTTGGGGTTAGGGTTATGGTTAGGGTTAGTGTTTATGTTAGGTTATGGTAATGGTTTGGTTGAGGTTTAGGGTTAAGATTACGGTTAGGGTTAGGTGTAGTGTTAGGTTTATGGTTAGAGTTAGGTTTAGGGTTAATATTAGGGTTAGGGTTATGGTTACAGTTAGTGTTATGTTTAGTGTTAGGGCTTTTGTTAGTGTTAGGTTAGTGTTAGGGTTACAATTAGAATTAGGTTTAGGATTAGGGTTAGGTTTACTGTTAGGGTTAGGTGTAGGGTTAGGGTTAATGTTTGGATTAGGGTTAGGGTTAGTGTTAGCGTGACAGAGTTAGGTTTGGGGTTAGGGATAATGTTAGTGTTAATGTTAGGGTTTGCATTAAGGTTATTGTTATGGTTAGTGTCAGGTTTACGGTTCTGTTAAGTGTTAGGGTTAGTGTTAGTTTTAAGGTTAGTCTTAGGCTTAGGGTTAGGGTTAAGTTTAGGATTACGGTTAGGGTTAGAGTTAGGGTTAAGTGTTAGTGTTATGTTGATGGTTATAGTTAGGGTTAGATTTAGGTTTAGGGTATGGTTAGTTTTAGAAATAGTGTTAGGGTTAGGGATAGTGTTAGGGTTAGGTTTTGTATTACGATTAGGATAAGGGTTACGGTTAGGGTTTGTGTTGGGGTTTGGTTTAGTTTTATTGTTAGGGTAAGGGTTAGAGTTACGGTACAGTTTAGGGTTAATATTAGGTTTAGGATTTGTGTTAGGGTTAGACTTAGGGTTATGGTTATGGTAAAGGATAGAATTATGTTTAGTGTTAGGGTTTAGTGTTTAGTTTAGTTTTAGTGGTAGTGTAATTGTCAGGGTTATGTTTAGGTTTAGGGTTTCTGTTAGGTATAGGGTAAGGGTTAGTATCAGGGTTAGGGTTGATGTTAGGATTAGGTTTACAATTATTGTTAGTGTTAAGATCAGATTTAGGGTTAGGGATAGTGTTAGGTTAAAAGACACTTTTAGGGTAGTGTTAGGTATATGGTTAAGGTTAGGTTTAGGTTTAGTGTTAGTGATAGGGTTAGGGTTAGGATTAGTGTCAGTGTTAGGGTTAAGGTTAGAGTTATGGAAACAGTAAGGATTTGGGTTAGGTTTACAGTTAGTTTTACTGTTAGGTTATGATTAGGGTAAGGGTTATGGTTTGTGTTAGGGTTAGATTTAGGTTTAGGTTAGGGTAATATTTAGTGTTAGGGTTAAATTTAGTTTTAGGGTTAGGGTTAGGGTTAGGGTTATGGTGAGGGTAAGATTAGGGTTAGGGTTAGGGTTAGGGAAGGTTTAGTGTTTTGGTTAGGTGTAGGCTTTGTGTTAGGGTTAGGGTTAGTGTTAGGGTTATGGTTAGGGTTAGGATTAAGTTTTGGATTAGGATTATGATTAGGTTTATGTTTTGTGTTAGAATTAGTGTTAAGGTTAAGGTTACAGTGATTTTTAGGATTAGGCTTAGAGTTAGGGTTAGGGATAGTGTTAGTGTTAGGGTTAGGGTTAGTGTTAGGGTTAGGGTTAGGGTTAGGGTTAGGGTGAGGTTTAGGTTTAGGTTTAGGTTTATGGTTATTGTAAGGTTTAGTGTTAGATTGATTTTTAGGGTTAGGGTATGGGTGAAGTTTGGGATTAGGGTTAGGATTAATATTATGGATAGTGTTATGGTTAGATTAGCATTAGCCTTAGTGTTGGGGATTGGGTTAGTGTTAGGGTTAGGATTTGTTTAGGGTTAGGTTTATGGTTAGGGTTAGGTTTAGTGTTAGGGTTAGGATTAGGATTATTTTTAGAGTAATGTTAGAGTTAGGGTTGGGGTTAGGTTTAGATTTAGTTCTGGGTCTGGGTAGGGTTAGGATTACAGTTATGGTTATAGTAATGATCTTGGTTAGGTTAGGGTTAGTGTTGGGTTAGGGTTTGTGTTAGGTATAGACTTAGGGTTAAAGTTAGGGTAAGGGTTGGTTTCATGGTTAGTGTTATAGTTAGGTTTAGGTTAGTTTTACGGTTAGGTTTAGGGATAGGCTTAGGGTTACGGTTAGAATTAGGTTAGGGTCAGGATTAGGGTTAGGTTAGGGTTAGAGTTTTTGTTAGGTTTAGGGTTTGTGTTAGGTTTATGTTTAGTGTTAGTGTTAGGGTTACTTATAGGGTTAGTGTTAGATTTAGGATTAGGGTTAGGAATAAGTTTTGCGTTAGGGCTAGGGTTAGGGCTATATTTTGTGTTAGGGTTAGGCTTAACTTGATGGTTAGTTTTAGTTTTAGGGTTAGGGTTAGGGATAGGGTTAGGGTTAATGTTAGGATTAGGGTTGGGGTTAAGGTTAGTGTTGGGTTTAGTGTTCAGGTTTTTGTTAGGGTTAGCATTAAGGTCAGGGTTAGGGTTAGTGATAGGGTTAGGGTTAGGTTTAGGGTTACTTGGTTTAGAGTTAGTGTTTGTCTTATGGTTAGGGTTAGGATTAGGATTGAGTTTATGGTTACATTGAGGATTCGTATTAGGTTTAAGGTTAGGGTTAGTTTAGGGTTACTGTTGGCATAGGGTTTTTGTTAGGGTCAGATTTAGGGTTAGGGTTAGAGTTAGGGTTTAGGTTATTTTTAGGGTTATAATTAGGGTTATGGTTAGAATTCGGTTAGGGTTAGGATTAGGGATAAGATAGGTTTGGTGTTTTGGTTAGATTTAGCATTTTTGTTAGATTTAGGATTAGTGTTAGTGTTCGGGGTATGTTAGGTTAGGTTTAGGGTTAGGGTTAGTTTTAGTGTTAGGGTTAGGATTAGGGTTAGGATTAAGGTTTGTGTTAGGGTTAGGGTTAGGTTTATATTTTGTGTTAGGGTTAGGGTTAAGTTTAGTGTTACAGTGACGGTTAGGATTAGGATTAGAGTTAGTGTTAGGGTTAAGGTTAGTGTTAGGGTTAGAGTTAGTGTTAGTGTCAGGGTTAGGGTTAGGTTCAAAGTGAGAGTTTGGGTTAAGGTTATGTTTAGTGTTAGGGTTTATGTTAGGTTAGCGTTAGGGTTAAGGTAAGGTTTAGGGTTAGGTTTATGGTTAGCGTTAGGTTTAGGATGAATTTAAGTTTAGGGTTAGGGTTACAGTTAGTGTTAGTTTAGGGTTAGGTTTTTTACTAGGGTTAGGGTTAGTGTTAGGGTTAGAGTTACAGTTAAGGTTAGAGTAAGGACTATGGTTAGGGAAAATGTTAGGGGTAGGGTTAAAGTTAGTGTTAGTGTTAAGTTTAGGGTTCTGGTCAAGATTAGATTTAGGGTTAGGGTTAATGTTAGTTTGGGTTAGTATTAGGGTTCGTATTAGGGGTAAATTTAGGGTTAGGTTTAGTGTTATGATTAGGGTTATAGTTAAGGTTAATCTTAGTGATAGTTTTAGGGTTAGGTTTACTGGTAGGTTTAGTGTTAGGGTTAGTTTTAAGGTTAGGATTAGTGTTAGTGTTAGGGTTAGAGTTAGGTTTAGGCTTAGGTTTAGAGTTAGAATAAGGGTTAGTGTTCATGTTAGGGTTAAGTTTATGGTTAGTGTTAGGGTTAGTGCTAGGCTTAGGGTTAGGGTTAGTGATAGTGTTAGGGTTAGGGATAGTGTTAGGGTTACAATTAGGGTTAGGTTTAGTGTTAAAATTAGGGTTAGTGTTAGTGTTAATGTTAGTGATAGAGTTAGGGTAACGTTTAGTGTAGGGTAAGGGTTAGGGTTATGGTTAATTTTAGGATAATGGTTATTGTTAGGGTTAGTGTTGTATTTGTGTTTAGAATTAGGGTTAGAGTTACAGAAAGAATTAGGGTTAGAGTTAGGTTTAGGGTTACAGAATGGGTTAGGGTTATTATTACCATTATGGTAAAGTTTAGGATTAGGGTTATTGTTAGGGTAAAAGGTAGGTTTTGGGTTAGGGTTAGTGTAAGTGTTAGGGTTAGGGTTGGTGTTATTTTTAACATTAGGGTTAGGGTTAGGATTAGGTTTAGGTTCACGATTAGGGTTTGGGTTAGGGTTGGTGTTATTATAAGTGTTAGGTTTAGTGTTATTGTTAATGTTTGAATTGGGGTTAGGGTTAGGGATAGTGTTAGGGTTAGGGGTAGTTTTAGTGTTAGTGTTAGATTTAGTGTTGGGGTTAGGTTTAGGTTTAGTGTTAATGATATTGTTTGTGTTAGGGTTAGTGTTAGGGTCAAGTTTGGGTTGGGGTTAGTGTTAGTATGAGGGTTAGGATTATTGTTATGGTTAGGGTAAGTTTTAGAGTTAGGGTTAGGTTTAGAATTTGGATTAATGTTAGGGTTAGTCTTAGAGTTGTGTTAGTGTTAGTGTTAGGGTTTGTGTTAGGGTTAGGGATAGGGTTAGGGTAGGGTTTGGGTTAGATTTAGGTTTTGTCTTAGGGTCTGAGTTAGTTTTAAGGTTAGGGTTTGGGTTAGGCTCAGTGTTATGTTCATGGTTAGGATTAAGTTTAGTGATTGTGGTAGGGTTAGAATTTTTTTGGTTATGGTTAGAGTTGGTGTTAATATTAGTTAGGGTTAGGGTTAGGATAGGTTTTAGTGTTAGTGTTAGTTTTGATATTAGTGTTAGTGTTAGAGTTAGTATTTCAGTTAGGGTTAGGGTTAAAGTAAGGTTAAGTTTAAGGTTTGGGTTAGTGTTAGTATTAGCGTTAGATTTTGGGTTAGGGTTAGGGTTAGAGTTAGGAATAGGTTTATGGTTAGTGTTAGAATTAGTGATAGGGTTATGGTTGGTGTTACATTTAGGGTTAGGGTAGGGTTAGTGTTAGTGTTAGAATTAGGTTCAATGTTAGGGTTGGTGTTAGGTTTAGGATTAGTGTTAGGTTAGGTTTAGGGTTAGGGTAAGGTAGGGTTAAGAATTGTGTTATGGTTAGGGTTAGGTTTAGGCTTATGATTACATTTTGCGGTTAGGGTTAAGGTTAGGGTTAGTGTTAGGGTTAGGGTTCAGGTAAGTGTCAGGGTTAGGGTTAGTGTTAGGGTCAGGATAAGTGTTATGGTTAGTGTTAGTGTTACGGATAGAGTTAGTGTTAGGGTTAGGGTTAGTTTTAATGTGAGGTTTAGGGTTCAGGTTTAGCTTTAGTGTTAGGGTTAGGGTTTGTGATAGTGTTAGCGTTAGGCTTAGGGTTAGGTTTGTGGGTATGGTAAGGTTTCGGGTTAGAGTAAGGTTTAGGGTTAGAGTTACATTTATGTTAGGGTTAGGGTTAGTTTTAGGGTTATATTTATAGTAAAGTGTTAGGGTTAGGTTAGATTTCGTGTTATGTTTAGGGTTAGGGTTTGTGTAGGGTTAGGGTAAGAGATATGGTAAGGGTTACTGTTAAGGTTAGTGTTATGTTTAGTGTTAGGTTTAGAGTTAGGGTTACTGTGAGGATTAGGGTTAGGGATAGTGTTAGTGTTAGGGTTTTTTCTTAGTGTTAGAGTTACTGTTATGTTTAGAGTTAGTGTTAGGGTTAGTGTTTGGGTTAGGGTTTTTGTTAGGGTTAGGGTTAGAATTAGGGTTAGGGTTAGTGTTACATTTATGTTTAGGAATAGGGTTAGGGTTACTGTTATGTTTAGGGTTAGAGTTAGAGTTAAAAATAGGGTTAGTGTTAGTGTTAGGGTTATGGTTATGGTTAGGATTAGTGTTAGTGTTAATGTTAGGTTCAGGTTTAGGGTTCCGTTTAGGATTAGTGTTAGGATAAGTGTTAGATTTAGGTTTAGTGTTAGGTTTATGGTTAGTGTTAGTATTATGGTTATGGTTATGGTTATGGTTAGGTTTTTGATTAGTGTCATTGTTACGGTTAGGGTTAGGG
Source organism: Marmota flaviventris (assembly GCF_047511675.1). Taxonomy (NCBI): domain Eukaryota; kingdom Metazoa; phylum Chordata; class Mammalia; order Rodentia; family Sciuridae; genus Marmota; species Marmota flaviventris. Next base: position 116,295,231 of record NC_092500.1, read on the forward strand.
TTAGGGTTAGGGTTAGGGTTAGGTTTAGGTTTAGGATTAGGGTTAGGGTTAGGGTTTTTGTTAGGTTTTGTGTTAGTGTTAGGTTAGAGTTAGGGTTACGTTTAGGGATTGGTTTTTTGTTAGGGTTAGTGTTAGAATTAGGGTTAGGGTTAGTTTTAGGGTTAGGGTTAGGATTAGGTTTAGAGTTAGTGTTATGTATAGGGTTAGTGTTAAGGTTAGTGTTAGGTTTAGGGTTAGCGTTAGGGTTAGGATTAGTGTTAGTGTTAATGTTATGATTAGTGTTAGGTTTAGAGTTAGGGTTAGTGTTCGGGTTATGCTTATGTTTAGGGTTAGTGTTAGGTTTAGGTTGAACGCTAGGTTTAGGTTTAAGGTTTTGTTAGGATGAAGGTTAGTGTAGGGACAGTGTCATTGTTATATTTAATGTTAGGGTTATTGTTATTGTTAGGGTTTGGGTTCAGTTTAGTGTTAGTGTTAGGTTTAGTGTTAGAGTTAGGGTTATAGTTAGGGTTAATGTTAGGTTTAGGATTAGGTTTTCAGTTAGGGTTAGAGTTAGGGCTAGGGTTAGAGTTTGTTTTAGGTTTAGGGTTAGATTTAACTTTAGGGTTAGTTTTAAGTTTAGGGTAAGTGATAAGGTAAGGGTGAGTGTTAAGTTTAGTATTTGTGTTAGGGTTAGTGTTAGTGTTAGGTTTAGCGTTAAGTTTAGTGTTAGTGTTAGTGTTAGGGTTAGCTTTAGGGTTAGCTTTAGGGTTATTATTAGGGTTAGGTTTAGGGTCAGTGTTAGGTTTAGGTTTAGGGTTAGGTTTAGGGTTTAAAATAGTGTTAGGTTTAGGGTTATATTGAGGGTTAGTGTTAGTGTTAGGGTGAGTGTTAGGGTTAGGATTAGAGTAAGTGTTAGGGTATGGATTAAGGTTAAATTTATGGTTAGTGTTAGGGTTAGAGTTAGGGTTAGAATTAGAGTTAGATTTTGTGTTAGGATTAAGTTTAGAGTTTGGGTTAGGTTTAGGGTATGGGTTACGGTTAATTTTATGGTTAGTGTTAGTGTTAGGGTTAGGGTTAAAATTAGTGTTAGAGTTTGTGTTAGATTTAGGGTTAGGGTTTGGTTTAGTTTTAGTGTTAGGATTTGTGTTAGAGTCATGTTTAGTGTTAGTGTTCAGTTTAGGGTTAGAGTTTGGGTTATTTTTAGGGTTAGTGTTAGGTTTAGGTTTATGGTAAGAGTTAGGATTAGGGTTTGATTAGGGCTAGGATTAGGTTTAGGGTTATTGTTAGGCTTATAGTTAGGGTTATTGTTAGGGTTAGCGTCAGGGTTAGGGTTAGTGTTAGTGTGAGGTTTAGGGATAGGTTTAGGGTTAGATTTTGGGTTAGAGTTAGGTTTAGGTTTATGGTTTTCTTTAGGTTTAGGCTTACAATTAGGGTAAGGGATAGGGTATGGGTTTGTGTTAAGGTTAGTGTTAGGGTTAGGGTTAGGGTTAGTGCTAAGTTTAGTGTTAGGGTTTCGATTATTGTTAGGGTTTTTGTTAGGCTTTGTGTTAGTGTTAGGTTTAGTGTTAGGGTAAGTTTTAGAGTTTTGGTTTTGGTTTTGGTTAGGGTTAGTGTTAGATTTCAGATTAGGGTTAGTTTAGGTTTAGGGTTAGGATTAGGTTTAGGGATAGTGTTATGGTTAGGGTTAAGGTTAGGTTTTGTGTAAGGTTTAGAGTTAGGTTTAAGGTTTGTATTAGTGTTATGTTATGGTGAGTGTTAGGGTTAGTGTTAGGGTTTTTGTTATGTTTTAGATTAGAGTTAGGGTTAGTATTACCTTAGGGTTAGTGTTAGGATTATTTTTATTTTTAGGGTTAGGGTTCAGTTTAGTCTTAGTGTTAGGTTTGGTGTTAGGGTTTGTTTTAGGATTAGTGTTAGGGTAAAGTTTAGGGTTAATGTTTGGATTAGGGTTAGGTTTAGGTTTAGTGTTAGGTTTAGCTTTGGGTTAGGTTTACTGTTAGTGTTGGTGTTATGTTTATTGTTAGATTGAGGGTTAGTGTTAGTGTTTGGGGTTACGGTTAGTGTTTGGGTAAATATTATTGGTAGGGTTAGGTTTAGGGTGAGGGTTAGTGTTATTGTTAGTTGTGGGTGTAGGTTTTGAGTTAGAGTCATGGTTAGGCTAAGTGTTTGTGTTAGGGTTAGGGTTAATATTAAGGTTATTGTTAAGGTATGGGATAGGTTTAAATATACAGTCAATATTAGGGTTAGGGTTAGGTTTAGGATTGGGTTAGTGTTATTGTTAGGGTTAAGGTTAATATTAAGGTTATTGTTAAGGTATGGGATAGGTTTAAATATACAGTCAATATTAGGGTTAGGGTTAGGTTTAGGATTGGGTTAGTGTTATTGTTAGGGTTAGGGTTAGGGTTAGTGTTAGGTTAAGGTTTAGTGATAGGTTTTAGGTTAGGGTTAGTGTTAGGCTTAGTTTTAGTGTTAGTGTTAGGGTTAGGGTTAGTGTTAGGGTTAGGGTTCTGTTTATTGTTAGTGTTAGGGTTAGTGTTTGGTTAGGGTTAGTTTCAGGGTTAGGGTAAAATTTAGGGCTAGAGTTAGTGTTAGGATTAAGTTCAGGGTAAGGTTTAGTGTTAGGGTTATGGTTAGGCTCAGTATTAGGGTTAGGATTAGTATTTGGGTTGTGTATGCCTAGGTCAAGTGTGAAAAATGGATAGAGAACGCACTGAGAACTAATTGAGTGTTTCATGTTTCATGCACCTACCACAAACCCTGTTTGATTTAGTGTTAAGGTTAGATTTATGTTTAGGTTTAGGGTTAGGATTAGGTTAGGCTTATGGTTACTGTTAGGGTTAGGGCTAGTGTTACTGTTAGTGTCAGGGTTAGGTTTAAGTTTACTGTTAGGGTTATGGTTAAGGTTAGTTTTACAGTTAGGATTAGGTTTAGGCTTTGGGTTAGAGTTAGTTTTAGGATTAGGGTGAGGTTTAGGGTTAGTGTTAGGGTTCAGTTAGTGTTAGGATTAGGGTTAATATTAGGGTTAGAATTAGAGTTAGGCTTAGAGTTAGTTTTAGGGTTATTGTTAGGGTTTAGGTTAGTGTTTGGTTTAGGGTTAGGGTTAGTATTAGTGTTAGGGTTAGGGTTATTGTTAGGGTTAGGGTAAGGGAGAGGTTAGTGTTACTTTTAGGTTTAGGGTAAGGGATAGTGTTAAGGTTAGGGAGAAGGTTAGGGTTAGGTTTAGGGTGTTTTTTCCTTGCCTCTGCATATCCTACATCAAGAGGGAACAATGGATAGATAGCTCACTGAGAACTAATTGAGTGTTTCATGTTTCACGCAAATAGCACAAACTGTTTTTGATCTAGAGTTCCAACTGCATCTATCCCTATAGGGGAAAACAGAGTGAAACCTAAAATTTCAATGTGTTCCTGGAAATGAACACTTCAAACTAGAAGAATGAAATAGGGGGGCCAAGTGCAACTGGAGTAACAATATACCTGCCAAATATCAACAAGTTCTTGAGAAAGAATATTTGCTGAGATTTCAGTCAACTAGGAGTTCTGTAGAAGCTTGGCAAACACTTTCAAATTAAAGTATGTTTTTCTTTCCTCTGCTTAGGTCTACTTCAAGAGGGAATGAAGCATAGAGTGTGCACTGAGAACTAATTGAGTGTGTCAAGTTTCAAGCAGCTAGCACAAACTGTGTTTGATTTAGAGTTCCAAATGAATGCATCCCTATAGGGAAAAACAAAGTGAAACCTAAAAATTCAAAGTGTTCCTGAAAACGGATGCTTCAACCTACAGAAATGAAATTAGGGAGGCCAAGTGAGACAGGAGTATCCATCATTCCTAAAAAGTATCAATACAATCAGATGAAAAAATGTTTGCTGAGATTTCAGTAAACTTGGAGTTCTGTGGAAGCTTGTCAAATGATTTCAAGTACAACTGTTTATTGACTCTGCTTCGGGCTACCTCAAGGGTGAACCAAAACTCAAGAGCTCAATAAGAATGAATTGAGAGTGTCAAGTTTCATAGAGATAACACAAACGTTCTTTGATTTAGATTTCCAACTGCATGTATATACCTATAGGGGAAAACAAATTGAAACTTAAAAATTCAAAGTGTTCCTGCAAACAAATGCTTCAACCAAGAAGAACCAAGTTTGGGGGGCCACGTGTATGGAATAACAATCATTCCTGTGAAGTATCAACAGGATCAGGGAAAAAATATTTGCTCAGATTTCAGTCAACTCGGAGTTCTGTGGAAGCTTGTCAAATGCTTTCATGTGGAAGTGTTTTTTTTTTCCTTGCCTATGCTTAGGACTACTTCAACAGGGAATAAAGTGTAGAGATCACACTGAGAACTGATTGAGAGTGTCAAGATTCAAGCAGCTAGATCAAATCGTGTTTGATTTAGGGTTCAAAATACATCTATCCCTATAGGAGAAAACAAAGTGGAACCTGAAAAATTTACAGTGTTCCTGCAAAGGATCGTTTCAACCTAGAAGAATGAAATTTGGAGGGCCAAGTGCTACTGCAATACTGATCATTGTTGCCAAGAATCAACAAGATCAGTGAACAAATATTTGCTGAGATTTCAGTAAACTCAGAGTTCTGTGGAAGCTTGGCAAACACTTTCAAATGAAAGTGTTTTTTCCTTGAATGACAAGTGCCTCTGATTAGGGCAATTTCAAGAGGGAACAAAGCACTGAAACTAATTCAGTGTATCAAGGTTGAAGCAGATAGCACAAACCATGTTTGATTTAGAGTTTCAACTGCATTTAACCCTATAGGGGAAAATGATGTGAAATCTAAAATTTCAAAGTGTTCCTGCAAACCAATGTTTCAACCTAGAAGAACAAAATTTGGGGTTCCAAGTGCAACTGGAGTACCAATCATTTCTGCCAAGTATCAACAAGATCGGGGGGAAAAATATTTGCTGAGATTTCAGTAAACTCACAGTTCTGTGGAAGCTTTGCAAACACTTTCAAGAGGGAACAAAGCAGAGGGAGTGCATTGAGATATAATTGAGTGTTTCAAGTTTCAAGCAGCTAGCACAAACTGTGTTTGATTTAGAGTTCCAACTGCATATATCCCTATAGGGGAAAACAAAGTGAAACTTAAAATTCAAACTGTTCCTGCACTAGAATGCTTCAACCGAGAAGAACCAAGTTTGCTGGTCCAAGTGGGACTGGAGTAATTATCATTCCTGCTAATTATCAAAAAGTTCAGGTGAAAGAATATTTGCTGAGATTTCAGTAAACTTGGAGTTTTGTGTAAGCTTGGCAAACGCTTTCAAATGAAAGTTAATTTTCCTTAACTGACAAGTACCTATGCTTAGGGCTACTGGAAAAGGGAACAAAGCATAGAGTTCACACTGAGAACTAATTGAGTGTGTCAACTTTCAAGCATCTAGGACAAAGCATGTTTCATTTACGGTTTCAACTGCATCTATCCCTATAGGGAAAAAAAAGTGAAATTTAAAAATTCAAACTCTTCCTGCAATGAACACTTCAACC